>NW_010272685.1:0-24612 GCF_000690775.1 Eurypyga helias
GGGGCCTGAGGCCCCGGCGCGGTCCCACGGCCTAGGCCCGACCTCGGGGGGCCGCGTTCACGGCCAGTTTCTGCACAAATAAGGCAATAGCGAAACCTTTTTTTCTCCTTTATGCGCTTATTTGTAGATCGACTGATACCAGCGGTAATCCTATGTGGTCGTTTTAGCGGTATTAGCAATATTTGGGACAGGATTTCTGCCTCCTGAATGATACAGAACCTAAATTCAGTGACTTGACACTGCGCTTTTCTTACAGAGTAAGGAATTTTAAGAATGTTGTAGCAAAATAAGCCTGGCCAGCAGGTCGAGGGAGGGGACCTGAGCCCCCACCTGGAGTGCTGCATCCAGCTGTGGAGCCCCCAACATCAGAAGGATATTGACCAGTTGGAGCGAGTCCAGAGGAGGCCACGAAGATGCTCAGAGGGCTGGAGCACCTCTGCTATGGGGACAGGCTGAGAGAGTTGGGCTTGTTCAGCCTGGAGAAGAGAAGGCTCCGGGGAGACCTTATAGCACCTTCCAGTACCTGAAGGGGCTACGAGGAAGCTGGGGGGGACTTTTTACAAGGGCCTGTAGTGACAGGACAAGGGGTAATGGGTTTAAATTGAAAGCAGGGAGGTTTAGATTGGATATCAGGAAGAAATTCTTCCCGGAGAGGGTGGTGAGGCACTGGCACAGGTTGCCCAGAGAAGCTGTGGATGCCCCATCCCTGGAAGTGTTCAAGGCCAGGCTGGATGAGGCTTTGAGCAACCTGGTCTAGTGGAAGGTGTCCCTGCCCATGGCAGGGGGGTTGGAACTAGATGGTCTTTAAGGTCCCTTCCAACCCAAACCATTCTGTGATTCTATGAAATAGTAATGCCAACAAGTCTGTCCGGGTAGAGAAAAATTTGGACCTGTTAAATGCATGTGATCTCCTTCGAAGATAACTCTTGGCAGGTAAACAACAAACAATGCTGGCGATACCTTAAAACCAAAGGGATTGGTAGAGATGACATTTTTCCAGACTATGTTAATCTGCAAAGTTTATATTGGTTCATTATAAAACTAAGATTCAGACTGGGCCTGGTCTCTCACCCCATATCAAAGGTGTGGGACAAGGGCTGAGGAGAAATGATGTCACCATCATTGGAGATGGGAAAACCCCATCTCCTTGGGCTTGCAACTGTCTATACCGCAGCTAGATGTTCAGAGGAGATGGCTAGATGGGGAGATCCGAGACCTGTGGTTCACCTAAGCCTTCAGCATTTCAAAACTGTTTAGGCTTGGGACATCCATCATGCTGCTTCTCGTATCTGGCAGTGATCAGCAGCAGGAGGCAATGCCCATGCCACCATCTGGGCTCATGCTTGGAGAGGGAGAGGGAATGGCAGGAAACAAAGGTGAAGCTCAGGCATCTTTTTAGGTGAGGCTGAGGGGTGAACCATCCTGTGATTCTGTGAGGGATGCTGGCTGTTTTTTCATTCAGGATCTATTGCAATTCCTACTAGCTAAAAATGCAAGTTTCTTGCAAAGGAAAAGCAGAGACAGTGGAGGAAAAACCACTGAGTGCCCTGAATGCCTTCTTTTTAGACCACATGGAAGCAAAATTTGAATGCCTCCAAGTACCAGGAGATCTGAAACCATCCAAAGCGATGGGCCCAACGTAAGTTAAGTTCTCTGGGCTGGGATATTTCCTGCCTATGCTTCAGATTGGGAGAAAATCCAGTGGAAAAGGCAGAACTCCATGGGCAGGGATCTCCTGAGAGAGGACAAGCCTGGGATTTGAGATGTTGCAATCAAATGTCTTCTCGTTACTGTGGCTGTGCTAGCTCTGGAGGTTACTGCTCCTCTGTACTCATCACTGCACTGTTAGAGGCTGCTAAGGGTCAGCTGAGCTGTTTGTGGGCTGGCAAAACCCCCCCTATTTAAAGCTATTAACTGATTATCTCCTTCCTTGACATGAAGTGGGAAACCAGGCCAGTAGATCTGAGTAGACACAGTGGGTAATGAGCAGAAGTTGGTGGCAGTAACCACTTCAACAGCACAAGTACAGCCAGAGGAAGACATAGAACTACCCCTGAAGTGGTAAATAGCCTGCACAATGTTTCTTGGGTGTTTTTGTGTCAGTTAGGACTATCCCAAAGCTGTATAGCTAGCTTCAGGGGTGCTTTATCCAGGCTGCGACGGTACGTGGAAAGGAAGACTTACACCAGCCTCAGTTCAGATGCTACACAACCACCTTGTGTTTCTCACAGGGAGAGAGGGGCATGGCCTTCAGCCTCAGCACAAGAGAGGCTGGCAAAGGTGGTCTTCCAAGTCTTCTCAGTCTTCCTGTGTGACTTTAGCAAAGCTTGTCCTTACACCTCAGTTTCTCAATCTCGAAAAGGAGCGTAGTTTTTAATCACTGAATACGGCTGCTGTGAAGTTAAATTAATTACTGCAGGTAAAGAGGGTTGCGTCCTCTGAAGGCAGGTGTTAAACAAAAGTGGAGATTTATTGCTGAAGGAACATGATAGGTCCATTTGAACTTTGTTCGGGAGACTGCAGTATTTATCGATTAGTAGCTTTTGGCAGGGGGAGAAATTACACAGGTGACCTCAGGGAAGTAAACTACAGGAAGGTGTGTGTGAAGGCATTTATGCTGTTGCTAACATTATTGTAAATCTTGATCCCTTAATAAAGTTGTGACCTTGGAGTTGACAGCTAGGAAGCAGCAGAGCAATATGCAGCATGGCACCAGCCTTGTAAATCTCATGTAGTTTTTGCCACTGACGTAGACGACGTGTGAAGAGAAATCAGGCAGCTGAAGTTTATGAAACACGTTTATTTGAAGGAAAGCATTTTAAATCAGACTTTTTAGATGAGATTAAACCAATGGCCCTGCCAACTTTTTATTCCTTGTGATAAAACGTGTTTGTGAAATAAAACCTCTACAGTGAAAATTTGTAGAACTGCTCATAAAACTTTGCTCTTTGCAGGGGCCAGCTGAAGAGGCACGTTTTACATCACATTTGCACACCTGTTGTACAACTGCTTTTTGTGGAACTACTATTTTGGTTGCTTTCTTGAGAATTCTGTGGCAAGAACAGCATATCTCCTTGCCAATATGAGAAGGGCAAGGATTTGTTCTGTGGCAGCGGTCAAAGTAACCTTAATCCTAACTTTTTCCCTATATTTTTTGGCTACTTTTCTCCGGCAGACCAGATTTTTTTTCTTGTTTTATTTTTTTTTTAGTTACACAAATGGTCCCACAAATTCCACCCTTTGGAGGTGCACTGTCCGTCTTTCTGACTGAGGAGTTTTCATTCCCAAGGACAGTTCTCAAGGAGAAAGGAAAGCAACCTTCCCAGGCACATGAAACATTGAATGTTTCTCTTCCCAAAAAGGAGACACTTTGTGATTCCAAGAAAAAACTAGTAAAGACGTAAAGTCTATTGGGAGTTTCCTTGTGCGTGCCTCTGTGCATTTCTTACAGGTCAGCAGCATCTTTCAAAGATATTATGTTATACTGTACCTGTAAAAAACTACATACTATTTAAAACTTACATAGTAAGAACCCAGGTTAGTTGTTAAAAGACGCTGTCAGTCTCCTGAACAGGTTTCTACTTCTGTATTATAAACACAATGTTCACTTCTTGCTATCCTTTCAAGATGGCTTTCACTTACCAACTCTTGCTAATTTTGAGCCTTGTCTTGCACTGTCAGTGGAAACTTATGTGCAGTCCTTGACAGTACGTGGTATGCCCGATACTGTTCTGGGATGGGATTTGTTCCAATTTGTTTGGTCCCGTAACATCTGAAATGCTGCCCTGGGTCACCCACCCCCAGCACTGCACTGTCATCATCAGTGCTCATGAGACCAGCCTGCTCCTGGAACAGAGCTGCAGACACGCAGGAGAGGCTGCTGTCCACTCCTCTCCCTGTCTGTATACTGGACCGGCAGCAGGTTCAAGACCATTGTATTTTACGGACAGAAACTGACAATGTTTTCTTTTGTCCTTAAAAAAAGGAACACATTTTTAATGAAACTGAAATTTAATAAAAAATTAAAAACAAAGCAACACAAGAAAAAAATAGTTTAGCTCCATGCAGTTTACTAACGCTCTATTAACTGCAAAAGGCTGAATTTTAATGACAACACGTTCTTCCACTCGTGTGCAGTAGTCCTTACCTGCTGTTTGGATGACTCACGTGCACATATTCTAAGAATGACCCATCTAGAATTCGTTCAACAAGAACTTCTCCAACAGTGTTCGTGTCCTGAAAGGAAAAAACCAAACAAGCATTTGAATCCCAAGATAGTAATTAATGTGTTAACAGACTTAATTTTGACTGCCTGAGTTACCAGTTGACAGAATACTGGTTTCAGTGGGTTTGCATCCATCTTTGAGATTTACTGCCTAACGTAGTGGTAAACACTGCAACATAAAGCCAGAGAAATCATTATGAAACTTGAAATAAATGGGAATGTCAAATGCAGAAACAGATTAATTCTGTGATTATGCAAAACCCAGCAACGCTAACACTCTGCGATAGAGTCCAGCTTGGTGATGTGTGTTATATTACTGTGCGTAGACATAAATACTCAAGTCTTTGCTATACTTTATGAAGCTCTGTATGTCAGCTGTCATTAAAGTGATATCATTCATACATAAGTCTGTTTCCATCACGTGCATGAATTACAGGTTCAAATTATTAAGATGGTTCTTCCGCCCTGCCCTCCGTTGGGACATCGTTTTTGTTAGTGCTTTTGCACCATTTGAAAAATAATAATGTTTTATGCCTTTCTTTGGGATTTTGTCTGAGTGAATATCAAACATAAATATAGGAGAGCACTAACTAATATTCTTGAGTAATTCTAACAGCATGTTAATGCTTGTGCTGCATTTTTTTACTTCACAGCCCGCTCAGGCAGTACCTTTCAGACGTACAACTGTGTCATCATACGTTCTTACAGAGTAAAAATGAGTTGTTGAAACAACTTGCATTTAAAGTACACAGGTTTTCATTTGAGGATCTCCAAGCTGTTTATAACCGTGAGTCAGATGCATAATACCTGTTAAGAGATGAGGTAAGGGAGTACCTTTCCCTTGTCCCACCATCAGACAGCGGCAGAACTGGGGACAGGATCCCTAAGATGACACCTCTGAGTACCAGGCCTTGCTGTTTCTCTACACATCTGCCACACTTTGTGATTTCGTGGTGCGGTCACCTGCTTGGTTCTTATCACAACTTCTTGATTGGAAAAGGTGTGGAAGAAGATACACATAAAGAAATCGAGCCCAGTAGTTTGCAAATGCCATTACTCACTACGTAGTCTTTCTAACGGGGTGTACGTCTGAGCTGAAGATGCCTTATAACATTTCTGCAACAGCTTGGATTTCTCCCAGATGTTAAACAACAAATTGGACAACACCTTAAGTAATGGAAGGAAGTATTCAATTCTCATCTTGGAGGTCTTTCAAAAAAAGTAATACCAGTGTTTAAAAATACAGCAATGTGAACTAAGTGGATCTGTTATGGCCACACGGTATTCTTAGAGCAAGTTGAGTACTGCCAGGCAGAGCGCACTTCCAGATCACCTGTCAATCATGCTAATCCCTGCTGTGTGATTGCAGACATCCCAAGGACTGTTAACCTATATAGATCCGATGGTTAATATATTGCCTCCTAGCTACGAGGGAACAGTCATGCAAAAGCATTTGCTTTATCCAATACAGAATTTGTTTATCATTCATGTATCCATTTGTCTAACACATAATCCATTTGTTCATCATCCAAGCCACTGTGTGGATGATGAAGTGCTACAAGAAACATACGGGATTTCTCTCATCATCAATAACAAATGAATTCATCTGTGTGCGTACAACAGAAGTGCCTAAAATACTTAATCAAAAGAAAAGCTGAATTTACTTCCTGTGGGTTCTCTGTTGTTGCAGTTACATTTGCTGCAACATTTATTTCTTCAAGCAATATCATGAGGACACTGTGTGTATGCTAGAAAGATGACTATTGTGTAATACACCGTGTGTGAATATACTGTGTGTAGACTAAAACCAGCTTAATGACATGTTATGGTAAGGAAGACTATGATACAACATGCCTAAAAATCCTATGCCTTTCTGAGAACTAAAAGTCTGATGTGTTTAAATGTGAAATAAAAAGATTGAAACAGCTGTGCTGAATCACTTCATAGCATCACAGAATGGTTTGGGTAGGAAGGGACCTTAAAGACCATCTAGTTCCAACCCCCCTGCCATGGGCAGGGACACCTTCCACTAGACCAGGTTGCTCAAAGCCTCATCCAGCCTGGCCTTGAACACTTCCAGGGATGGGGCATCCATAGCTTCTCTGGGCAACCTGTTCCAGAGCCTCACCACCCTCTCCGGGAAGAATTCCTGATGTCCAATCTAAACCTCCCCACTTTCAATTTAAACCCGTTACTCCTTGTCCTGTCACTACAGGCCCTTGTAAAAAGCCCCCCCCAGCTTCCTTGTAGCCCCTTCGGGTACTGGAAGGTGCTATAAGGTCTCCCCGGAGCCTTCTCTTCTCCAGGCTGAAGAAACCCAACTCTCTCAGCCTGTCCCCATAGCAGAGGGGCTCCAGCCCTCTGAGCATCTTTGTGGTCTTCTCTGGACTCGCTCCAACCAGTCAATATTTCGACTGGCACACTTTTTCAAGTACCTTTGAATTCCTGAAAAAGTTATTCCAAAGGTACCTCAGAATTAAAGGGAAGGGTCAGTGTGTCAGTAGCAAATAACAAAATGCATCTCTCCACATGTTCCCTCTCATCACTTTGTATTAACAACGTGGTGTCTGCAGTTTATGAAACAACTAAAGCGGTTATGAAACCAGTATGACTTGAAAGATCACATCCTCACTGCTTATAATTTTTTACATTATTTGTAGGCAAACATAATTCTGAATATTGGGGTTTACATTAGGCTATGAAGAAATGTGCAACAGAGTCTATATCATGCATATTACTCACCAGTCTCTCAGGATCAACTTGTATATGCAACTCTGAATTTAGCAAAGGATTTAATACTTTCCTAAGTTTTAAGGATTCATCCTGCCCTGCAGCTACATGATACAGCTACTTAGGAATTTGCCCTGAGTGAAAAAATTAAGAGTTTAAAGACAGGAAGGTGTGATAAAAATTATTGACGATTATTTCAACTGACCCAAGTAAATACATGGTCTAATCTGAAAAATACAAGAGCTGGCAAAGTGTTAGCCCCTAAAGCATGAGCTCCAATAAAGGTGAGCATGGTGTACACTTGGAGTGAATGCTTCCTTTCATTTGCTTGGAGCTCTGGCTCCACAATACCTTACTAACATGGTGATAGTTAAAGTGGTGAAAACTAAGCTGCCATGTAAAAGGGAAGGGAGTGGGTTTCCCTCATCCCACACGCTGTGAGAAATGGGAGCATTGATTGATTTGTCTGCTAGTCCTTCAGCCTGTCACCTCTCTAAAACACCTTCTGCACAATGTGAGAACGGGAGTCTAAAATGCCTTGGCAAATAACGATCAGGGGAGTAAATTACGCCTGTTGAGATCTGAGTCTACACCCTGTGGGCCTCAGTCCTACAAGCAGGGTCACAGTAAGACCTTGCAACCCCTGTGGACCTTCAGAACGAAGCCATTCATGTGAAGTTATCCGAACCTAAAAAAAAAAAAATAAATATTAACCCCTCCACACTATGACAGACTCCTCCATAAGGCCACATAAGCAGCTCTCAAACTATAACCTCAAAACCCAGCAAACGCTGGACATAAATCTGAGCTAGGGCAGTAGAAACGGCACGAGTGGGATTTAAAAGCAGGCAAGTCACTGAACCCAGTAATGCTTGTGGTCTTGGCTGTAAGTAACTGTTTGTTGTATCCATCATAAGACTTCCTGCACCATTTTCAGTGCTCCTACCAGCACTCGCAACGGTAGTAGTGCTGATATTTTAAATGTTATGTGCACACATGCTTGTCTGTGAGAGATGGGGAGGGGAAATTAATATGGGTATGTTTTTCCTCCACTGTCAAAAACAGTTAAGCAATTTAATATATATTATTTTCTCTTTGACTATTATCTCTTATCAGTAATGCTTGCTAGAATTAAACAGTTTAACATGTGAAGTCAGTAAAATTTACACATTACCACTGCTCTCCTTTCCCATCTATGGTAAGCGAGACAGCGGTCCATTAGCTCATCCTCATCTACTTCACACTGGCCATAAGGAATATCTGGGAATAAGAGGTAGTATATTGTTAGTGGATGCAGATATAACTAATATATTTATAGTGCTATGAGCAATAAAAGAATTAGATTTCTTTGTCCAGACATCACTAGGAGCAGCTGAAACGCAGCATGGGTGTATGACATGGACCTGGGTGTGATGTACGCTGTGCTGGCGAAAGGTCAGCCTGGCTAATGGACACTGTGAACACTGCACGGAACTGCGCCAGCACGTCAGGATATCGATCCAGAAAAGCACTCTTAACATAACCATGACCTTAGGCAAGAGCAGATGAAAATTCTGAATGCTGCAACTACAGACGTTTGGTAACAGCATCATTTAATTGCTGTGATACACTTGGAGCGTGCGTGACCAACCTACCAATTCTCAGGAGCCCTCATTAAGTATCGACACTTTCTTGTGGAGGATTCCTACAGTACAGAGCATGGCCTTGTTGCGTGGCGGAGACACTATTCTCAGCTTAGTGCGGTTTTCAGATGCGTGTGCATGAATGTTCAAGTTTTTCTGAGCATCAGAAGAACAATAGCTGGAGATAGGTCTTCTGAACAAGCAACCTGAATAATGTGTCATTTAGTAATTCAAATAGCAAAAAGTATAGGGACTTTCAATTACATAAGTAAAAAGGCATTTTAATACTGATACCAGAATTGCTCCTAATCATTTAAAGAGCAAAACTGAAGGCCACTGAACTTCAAGACGTCAGTCATTCTACACGCCTAATGGATTGCTCTAACAGATCCTACCCTGAAAGAGAATGAAAGGGACAAAGAATTTGAACTTTGAACGTATAACACATATATTCTATAAATATATATATTCTCCATATATACTATAAGTATATAAATAAGAAAAGCTGACAGCCTTCTTAATTCAAAACTATTCTCATAACAAATAATTAGAAGAGAGCCAATTACATTTAAATTATTATTATTAGTTTTATTCATTCCAGAAATAACCAACATTCTCAAAGAGTTTCACTTGAAAGTACACATAATTCTCTCCCAAGAAAAATAGCAAAAAACGCTGACTTGTCAAAATGTATATGTTTCTACAAAACAGGTCGCATGGAGCTAAATTCTATCAAAATCATACGCACTACAAGTAAAATGTAGTATATTGTAGTCATACACACACACAAAATAGCATCCATTTTAAGGACTATCTGAAGATTATGATTTAAGAATATTAGTAAAGGAATCATGTTGAATTCCATGAAACAGAAACAAGTTGCAATTAAAACAAAACCAAAACAAAAGCAGAGAATCCTTTTACCAGTTTGACTTTACTGTGTTGGGATAACAACCTCAAAAGTTCCTCGAGCATTTTGTTACTGGTTCAGTATTGCTCTAATACACTTGTAACAGCAAAACTGCACCACAGTCCTGTTAACCTGTTGCTCTGCACCTTGTTTTGATGAAACATTATTAACATGTTCCAGTTCAAACAGCGTTTAAAACTTCATTTGCATGTCAGTAAGACACATTTCAAAGGCTTTATTTAGATTTAGGGTCAAAGGCTCGGTTTAGGTAGCTTTAACAAAGGGGAGGGCAGGGTGTTTTAAAAAAAAAAAAATCACAAAACTTTGTATCTTGGTCCTGTATTTTAACAGATGCAATTGTGGCCAGGATTTTAATAATTAGGCAATTGTAGTATATTTTTAAAGACAAAAAAAAAGGTGGTTTGTCCTTTCTCCAGCCAAAGCCAATGTAGGGTGTCAAGAAGACTCAGCTCCCATAGGTTTAGGCTTGAACTTAGTATCTGCAGTGGCACTGGCTGAGTGTTTTAGAGCTCTTTTAGATATGGAACTTGGTAAATCATAAAAGTTTTTTCTTCCATTGTCATGCTGGTTGAGTTTCTCTGTTTAAGTATTCCTTTAAAAAGAGACCTTAACAGTGCTAGTTCTTGTGCATGGAAAATACCTCTGGAATTATATAGTAGTTAGTGTTCAAGGCTGCAAACCTGTGCTTTGCATTCTGTGCAATTTTGGTATGTAGTCTTCATCCTCTTGGCAGTATCAGTGGCTGGAATTCCTTCCGAAGGAAGATATGCAAGGCAGTAAGGGCACAGCCAGACATTAGTCTTTAAACTTGCAGAAATACAAGAATGACAGAATCTATACATAGAAAGAAATGAAAACAAATACGATAATTCCCTGAAAACGTGTCAAGCAAGGCAGGGTAGATGAGAAAGAATCCAAATTTTGCACCATGTGACATCCCCAGTGTAACACTGCAGGTCATTTTTTCTTCTTAGGGTATACTGTTAAGGCAGGCCCTACTTGCCTTAAGCAGAGCACTGAAAGCAGGCAAGCTGAGCTGCCCCGAGCACTGAACCGCATGTGCCTGTGAGGACCCATTTCAGAGCAGAAACAAGGAACCTGGCCCCCGTGGGCCAGGCAGAGCCTGCAGTCCCTGACTTCAAAACCTGCAAGCAGCGAAGATGATTCCATTTGTGTAGTGTTGCTGCTGCACAATGTCACACATGTGCTTACTGATAGCTTGCTTTAAGTCTTCCTGAGCCCATAAACAGAGGAATGCTCCATGCCGCTCCTGTGGGGGGATGCGCCCCAATGAGGGACAACCACCCGTGTTGTTAAAATGAGGGAATTTCTCCAATAGGTGATGCAGTCTGGAGAATTATACTCGGAGGTTTTAGGCAGCAGTCACAGGGGAAGCATCAGGCTGCTGTGTGATACCTGGTTCTCTGATCTAGCCACCACAGGGTTTGGGTTGGGTAAAGGCATACCTACCTCTGGGAGTGTCTTAGCCACTTCTCTGGTTTTACTAATACAACCAGATGGGATTAGTGGTCACTGCAGCTGCTTCTGAAAGCTTTCTGTCAGTTAGGGATATGACAGATAAGCTTTGGTGAATCTTCCTGTAGAGACGTAAAGCATTACCCACCCTTGACTGCCTTTCTTGGCATTGATTATGACTCCCCACTGTGTCCAGACAGGAATCTGAAGGATAGAGTGACAGCCTGGGGCTGCAGGGAAGGTCAAAAGAAAGGATGCACACTGACTGGCTGACAGCCCCGCTGGCTTTGAAGAAACTAGAAGAAGCTGTTGTGCCAGACTGCGACCCGCAGTGAGAGCATTGCTCAGCCTGGGTGAGTGTGCAGGCAGCAGGCACGTAAAGGTGAGGAGGTGGCAAAAGCCCTTGCATGGCTATGATCCCTGCAGGGTCCGACAGGAACGCTGGGGGGGACTTCTTACAAGGGCCTGTAGTGACAGGACAAGAGGTAACGGGTTTAAATTGAAAACGGGGAGATTTAGATTGGGTATTGGGAAGAAGTTCTTCCCGGAGTGGGTGGTGAGGCACTGGAACAGGTTGCCCAGAGAAGCTGTGGATGCCCCATCCCTGGACGTGTTCAAGGCCAGGCTGGATGAGGCTTTGAGCAACCTGGTCTAGTGGAAGGTGTCCCTGCCCATGGCAGAGGGGTTGGAACTAGATGGTCTTTAAGGTCTTCTCCAACCCAAACCATTCTGTGATTCTATAAATTTGCACTTGTGCCCCTCTGCCCAGCCTCACAGCCCTGTAGCACAAGTGTCAAACCTGTGTCTGCAATCCTCGCTGCATGAATGCAAAATTTCACTTAAATAAACTGCTGACTTTGCACTGAAACTGGTAAGGAACCAAAACATCTGTTTTGCCAGTTCTGCCTGGAGATTGAAATGCAGTAGCTTCCATAAGAAACCATAAATCACTGTGGTCAAACCAGCTAGTACCAGTGGTCATACTGTGACAATTGAGGATGTTGCCCCTCACGCCCTCCTGTGCTGCTCCTCAGTTGAAGGTCACCCACCTTTCCTTCCATCTCCTCTCCCAACCCTCCAGCCCAGCTATCACATATCCCTCAGATACTGCTACTCACCTGGACATTTTAGTGCAAATCTGCCCGCTTTCCCCGCTGCTAAAATGCCGAGCTTTGCACCAGAACTGCTAAAACAGGAGCCCGCATTGCTCCCACCAGCTCTGCCATGCAGACAGCAACTCCAGCAGAGGAGTGAAGTTGGAGACTGAGGCAAAACCTTCTTAAGCCACTGGAAAACAACTTGCCAGGCAACTCTGTAACAGCATTTCTAACATACTTAACAGCTCCTGATCAAACTACAGGATTCCGGATGTAAACTCTTCCTTGGAAGCCACCTTCATACATACTCCAGGGAGCCATGTAAAATACAACCAAAGCCTGAGAAGACAGAAGTTGGTATTTTGCAGCTACTTCACAGAAGTATAAATGATTACACGAACTGCAAAGAGAGTACAGCAAAGACCGAACACACTCCCCGTCCAAGGGTAAACTCTGAATTGTTACACACGGTTTGACCTCGGGCAGGTTTTAACTTACATCTTCTTCCTGTACTTTAGACAGGGTTGAAAAGGTTTCTTTGTTTCCCAGAGGAACACACGTCTACTATAAATAAGCCTGTACAAGGTTCACACATGCTGCCTGAGAGCTTTCCCCTTCTAATGTCACAAAATATAAAATCAGATTACCCCTTGCCAATTTCTTCACCCTCCCCCTAAAACTGTCAGGAGCAGGAAAAAAGTTTATGGGAAGGATACAAGGCTACAAGGACTGGTGAAGAACACCCACACTCATGCATTATACACAGATAGTCCTTGGCTATTTATTAGTCATTGGTTCGGTTGATGATAAAAGCAATTTCCAAGAATTTCAGGTTCAACAACACCCTTAACCCAATTTATCACTCTGCTTTGTTTTCTCAGTACCTAAACACGTAAAACAAATCATAGAATCACAGAATCACAGAATGGTTTGGGTTGGAAGGGACCTTAAAGACCATCTAGTTCCAACCCCCCTGCCATGGGCAGGGACACCTTCCACTAGACCAGGTTGCTCAAAGCCTCATCCAGCCTGGCCTTGAACACTTCCAGTGTGATATGTCAGTGTTATTACTTTCTTTAATACTGAGTAAAAAATATAGACTATGGAATAAAAACACAAAATGCAGAATCAAAAAACTAGCATCTGGGCATGTCTCTATATCTGCATATATTTTCCAGTATCCATTGTATTTTCTGTAAGTTAATATTTTTACAGAAGCCACGTCAAGTATGACCCACTTAGACTGGGCAACTCCAAGATGAAAGCATCAGTAAGTTTGGTATCTTTCAGTTTGCATTTGGCCTGCAGTCAAGCTAGTAATCTCCTGTCAAAGTGACTTTGGAAATTTCCATCACAGATTAAGTTTTGGAGGAAGATATCAGTATTTTCTGGGCCCAAACTTTGCAGTGATGATTATCTCGCATAAACAGCTTTTACAATCATGTTATTAACTTGTCAAATTCAATATGTAATGACAACAAAAAGACAGCAATATTTCCTGTGCTCACTATTTACTCACATGCTGCCCCACTGGTGAATAATAAAAGCAGATGTAAGAAGAATTATATCTCATCTTAGGTAAAATCCCAAAAATCAGGACAGCAGTATGCATTGTTACAGAAACGGCAACAAAGTACATTCCAGCATATGTGAAATCTTGTCAGTTGGAATCAAGTCAACAAATTTCCTCTGTCAGTTACTGGGGTTTTTTTTAGTATCAAATAAATCCCAAGGAAAATAGTAATACTACGCCACTGGCTGAACTCTAATTAGTCTATTGCTGCGCTACGTTTGGTGTCACTTGGTTAAGATTTAGATCTCAATTATACCCAAATGTAATTTCTTTGCATATCATTGCATTAATAATATAATGTGATAAAATGTCATTAGCTACTGGAAGATAATTAAGTGCAAAGGTTATAAAAGAAAATCAATCAGGGATTAAAACTGTAGGTTTTTTTCTGGTAAATCATACACTCATTTAAAATCTGTCTTAATGTAAGTATGAATAATGTATGGAAAACATTAAATCATGAAGGATAAAAGTAAAATGCTTTTAAAAAATTAATAAAAAAACCCCAAAAAGCCCTTAAGTGCCTGTCAGTAACACGTGAAAATAAAATTGGCATTTTCGTCGTTGACATATGGATAATGGAAGTCTCATGAAGACAGCAGTAAAACTGCATTAGAGATTTTAGCAATTACGGACGTTAAGACGATAATTGCCTGGTACTGAGTAGGTGGCACACACAGAGACCTGCCCATGGTGGGAATGGTCCCATGGGTGGAAGCTTGCGGTGGTGTGACAATCGGTGCTCACAACCAATTACATCAAATAAGGGCAGACAGAGTACAGGCTCAGCCGAGTTGTGTTACACGTGCATGTGTCTATGGCTGAGTGGGCATTTGCAGATGTGTATGTATTCAATTAGATACACATGTACAGATAAGTTGTCTATATCTGCCTGATTAGTTTCCTAAAAAAAAAATATTTGAGAAATAAGAAAATCTGAACATATTTATTAGAGGAGAACAACATTAATGAAAATCAGGGTGTTTATCAGAAGATTCATTACATGGTAAGTGTTCCACAATACTGTAAATATTAAAATAAGCAATTTTATTAAACCCCTTTTCTGGAAAAGGAAGGAAAGTAGATAGCAAACACTAATATGTTAATAAAAATTACCAAATGTAGCCAAAGAAAATTCAAGCCTAGCAAAATTAGGGACAATAGAAGTAAATCTGAAGTATAAACAAAATAAGGTAAAACAGCAGCCAAGACTTGGTATTAGATTTACAGGAAAGTGCTCATGGTGCAAAGAAGTTTTCAACAGTTAGCTCCAGTATTTGGTAAGGAGCATAAGGATGTATTTATATCTAATCAGTGTATCAGGTAATTTGCCAGCCCGTAATGGCGATGTAAGTATTAAACCACATTAATTAGGAATAAATATTCTAAAATGAAGGCAAAGAGAACTTTCACCCAAAAATCCTGGAAGAGTTGGCTGAGGAGTTTTCTATCTTGCTGTTAATTATTGTTAATAAACCTGAGCATACAATGGAAGTCCTCCAATGCGGGACTCAAACGACATGGTTGACCTCATCAGTTATGAAATGTAGAAGATGAAGTTCAGTCAAGAAAAGTATATTGATGCTCACTAACATGGCTGTAGAAATAGGACTTGGCAAGCTGAACTCAACTCCAAAATATAATTGGGTTTTCTAACAGTACTGATGTAATACACTTCTATAGGGTATTTAAATTAGTCTTTTGTGGCCCTAAAACTAAAATAAAATATTACACAATATGAGTAATATACACAGGAAATAAGAAATGTTGTATGACAGATCTTACAAAACAGCATCAAAAACACACATACCTGACCTTAGCAAATATTTCTATGAATAATCTGGAAACAAATATAAAACCACCAAGCGACTGTATTTGAAGATGCCAAAAGCACAAATGAAGTGATAAATCACGATGGCAAAGGACACCACACAACGCTATCTGGATTCCAGGGCAAATTGGACCCATTCAAGGAAAGTGAATCCTAAAAATTGAGTACTATCTCATATATCTAGGGGACAAAAATGTGCACTACTGGAAGAGTAATAGTGACTGAACACAACCTAGCAGCAGGGTGGAGAGGCAGCAGCGCGTGCTTCCCTGGTAGCAGTGCTGTCAATGAAGGCAGATGATTTCTGGTGGGGATAATGACAGTAAAAGTTGGAAATGAGGATATTTATTGCATTGGATCCACTGTTCTAAGTGCAGAACAAATGAAGGAACCCCTACTTAGTGTGACTTGTCTAAATTTTTTTTTCCTTAATCAAGAGATAACATTAAGCCCTTTAGCTTAGTTGTTTATCTGAGTGCTGTGCACTTTTTACTCAGTTTTGAAAGAAACAGCTGCAGTACATTGTTCAAGTAAGGCAAAGTTGGGCATTTATGGATTCTTATTAGCTTTTGGTACGCAGACATAAAATTTCAATATTTGCACTTCTTTATTTGCTATTTTTGAGGGCTTTGAGCTTTGTTAAACGAGGAGTTCTGCGGAGTCACAAAACTTTAAAGGGCTTGTTAGCTCTGGAGAGAGACTGATGCTCATTCACGAGATTTTAGACTGATTCCCCAAAGATGTTAAGCAATATCATCATCTTCTCTGTGTATATATAAATGTCTGGCAGTGACAGCCAGCCCTTGCTAGAGCCTGCAGGCAACGACAGAGCTGCTCTGTCAAGACTTGAGCCTTCTCCAGTTGGTCACCCAGTAACGGTCGCAGCCCCGTCTGTGACCACTGAGGTGCTGTAGCTGCTCCAAACACCAGTGTGGAGACTGCCCAGCACCCTCTGCCGAGGCACCCCCGGGGAGCTCCGTGACCGGATGTCCTTGCGCAGTACTCCCCATGGGGAGGGTGTCTTTGGGCTGGTCGTTGGGGCAGACCCAAGGCATGAGAAATGCTGTATTACAAGGCTCTAGCAGGCAGTAGCTTGAGGAGGCTGAGTCTGGCCTGCTAGCTGCTTTTATTAGCTCTGTTGACAACAGCAAGGGCTACCCAAGCCATGGTATTTCCAGAACACAGTCTCCATTGAAGGGATACAAGTATAAAACTTGAGAGAGAAGAGCTGGTAACATCATAACATGATAGAACACAAAACAGTTTTCCGTCTTGGGCCCTTAATATGGCTTCACCATCCCTTCAGTCAAGACACGGCGTACTTCAGGTAGCCCATGCCCACAGATGATCCACACAAAATTGCATTAAGGAGATGGGGATGAGACACAGGGCGACGGTTCCTGAGCAGAGGCTCTGGGATTCATTTCCCCTGGTGTAACCTGAGTGCGTGTCTAATGAACACTGCTGCTGGACCACGGAGCATTTTCCCACCCACGCGTAAGCTATGGTTTTACAATTGAAAATGCATGTTGAAGCACCACAAGTGATGTCTGTTGACTGGCCTAAAAAGAGCACACCGAGCTGCCTTTCCTCCTTGTTCCCTAATTAAAAAGGCTAAGATTGTAGAGGATTTCCTCGCCTGGGTTTCCTGCCATTTGTGAAAGTCAGAAAGAGGCAAGTGTTTCCTGCTCCCAAAAGGGAGACACGAGAGCACGCACGTACGTCTGGCAGCAGTGCTGTTGCCTTGAAATGTGAATTTCCATTTCAGTGAGCTTCCTTACACGACGACCCTTTATCTCTTTACCTGATTTTAATGAAACCGTTCTAGGAGAAAGTAATCTCTGACAATGCTATTATTCAGTCTAGCTTTCTAGCTTTTTAACCTTAATGTGTTAACCTTTGTTAGAGTGAGTCATAAAATTATGTAATTGGGTAAGGAGAACTGCCTGGTGGCAGCATGTGTTGCCATGAAGCTGGTTTTATAAAATCATGGTGCAATCTCTAACTCCTGCTTGTACCTTGAGGAACTACAGAGTTGCCTCAAGGAAAACCCTTGCGAATTCAGCTAAAAGCCATATAAGCACAGATATTTTTAACGGTTAGCGTTTTAGAAGAAAGTTTAAAATATTTTTGTTAATTTATGAAAATACTTAACTTGCATGCCTCTTTCATGGAAAAAGGGCAATGAGAAAAAACAGTGCCCTGGAATTTTTTGTTGTTGTTGTTACCAACGTATAGGAAAATAATCTGTTTAAAGCTGAACAACTTCAAAAACTTCCTTTAGCATTTTGATTTCCCTGTTCCTCATATCTGCCTCCAGCTCTGATAATACTTGTCGCTGTGGCTTCTACACAGATTAACTGACCATCCCACCGCAGCCATAAGGGCTTTGCCTCCTGCCTATCCTTCCCTGACCTTTACAGACTATTGCTCTGTCCTCTTCATCTAACACATTGGTGTCCAATGCTTTTTCCTTGCAGTATTGCCCTTCCAGGTCCAGCTGTGGACACTGGGGTAGTTATTTGCCCCAGTGTTTCTTTGCAAGGTGGTAACCCATGTCTGCTTCCCAGATTTTTCTATTGCTTTTTCATGTAGTATTGCCCAAGCAGTAGCACTCGCTGCTTTCCTGATCAATTTGAAGTACAAATTATTTATAATGAGTAAATTGTTTGGTTTTTTTTTTTTTGTCTGAGATTGCATGTTTGTGTGAACATTCAATTTTCTGTGTACCTACACCGCATTTTCCCCTGAAGAAATTTCCCCTGGAAAGGAACCGGCAGGCCTGAGTTGGTGGCTAGCTGAGGGATCCAGACAGGTTGCTCCATCAGACTGGGCTTTCTGAAGGTGAACCAGAGGGAATAAAGGCCCAAGGGGCAGCATTAGCAGGAGGGAAAGGGGAAGCGAGCTACCGCAAAGCCTTTAAATGATTTTAAAAGGGCACAGCACCTCTTTGCCCGTCTCAGCTGAGGAGTATATCATGACTCTGATGAAGTATAGTAGGTGCAGATCTAACAGGTAATTTCTGTTCCTCAAGAAATTCACTAGTTTTTTTCACCTTAAACTGAAGCATAAGTTGAAATTTTGAACTCTCCCACCAACTGGCATTTTTTGGGGATAAAACAACTTTGAATTCAGCTGGGATGTTTAATATTAAAAAAGCTTCTGTTTTGACTTGGCAACAGCATGCCTTTGGAGTGTAATTTATTCTGTAATGTGAAATACCTTTCTGAATTAAATGGAATTATTAAATGTAAAAATTTAAGCAGGCTGTTTGGAAGTGGTTGGAAAGTTTGGACTTGCTGCGGCTGGTACAGGACATGGAAGAAAAATGTTGGTTTGGAAATACCTTTTTGCATACAATAAAGGCAGTTTAAAAAATGCCTTTCTCTTCAATCAGCCTGTGGTGTGATAGATGAATTGCATCTACTGGACTGTTGTGAGTGTTAAATTTTAGCAAGCTTGAGACAGCCTTTCTATGGTTACTTAGCTGTTTCTAATGCATTGAAATACCTTTTTGAGTGAAAATTGTTGATTCAAAGACTGAATTTCTTTACATGATGAGGAAAAGTTTATTTGGTCTTTTTGCTTTGTTTGGTCTCTTAAATGTGGTAAAAGAAATCTGTCTGTGGAAAGACAGAGAGGCGATTCTAATCATACGAAGACAGGAAATCTCAAATTGATTTTATCCCCTGGAGTAATATCTGGCAAACAATGCAGAAGTCTGATGTTATCATCCCAAGGCATTTTATTGTTATTGTACAACTCTGCATTACCTAGCACTTTATTTACATAACTAAAAACCTGGGAAAACTCCTCTTTGTGAGCCAGGAAAATATTAATTGGTAATGGAGAATCTACTGTTTGGCTCATTTTCATTTTCTCCTTCTGTGTCCCAGAATAATTACTTAAATATGTTGAAAAGCAGAAGAGAAAACCCCGTTGAATACAACAATAATGCGCTACCATTTCCTTCTAAGAAAAAAAAAGAGAAAAAATTAGTATTGTCTTTGCAAGTTCCTCTGCATTAAGCACACTGCCGTTTAACTCAAAATATTAAAATGTAACTGAATAGCAAAAATTTGTAAATTCAGTATCTCAGATCTTTTAACAACACAGCTTGCACAGGTAATGTGAAAATTTCTAGCTTCTCTGTGGACATGAGTAACAAAAATACATATGCTAGAAATATTGCATCTGGTCTTAAACCCCAGTCAAACTTGATTCCATTAAAAAAGTAACTCAAGGACATGACAGCTTCTCAATCCTGCCCTGCTGCTCTCCGTGCCAGCCGCCAACAGCACAGCTGGCAGCGGCCATGGCGGCCTGTGGTGGCGGTGGCCATCGGTCCAGGCTGGCAGTAGTGGCCTTCAGCAACAGACCTGCCTCAGCTGAACCCCAGCTCCCACCCCGGCATCATGCTGGTGACCCAATGCGCTCGCAAATCGCCTTGCAATGACCTATAAGAAGGTCAGTTTTCACAGGTGGCATGGTACGGGCTGATTTACTGTAAATTTTTTGTAAACTAAACTATCAAGGTACCTACGGGTCAGGATTTATTTAGTGTTTTGCTATACAGCATGGTATAAAGACAGCTTTATGTTAGACAGAAAATACTACTTATTTTCATGGCACAACAAGGAAAAGCTTTTCTCTTTTTTTTTTATAACAGGCTTTTCTTGTGAATTCATCTCAGATGAACAGATGTAGTATGTTCATTATTACACCATGAAAAGTTCTGAAGACACAAATCCCCGTGACAATGCATTTTCACACTCCCAGCTGTCTTCACATTTAAGTTCTCCAATTATTGCCCCAGTAATTTTTTTCCTTTTTCTTTAGATTACTTAAATTTAACATCACTCTGAAAGCTAAGCTCAGCGAGATCAGAGTGGAATCTAAGGAACTGGTTTTAATTAATTGGTTTTAATTCACGCTGGTTTATATTCATACTATAATTCATAACCAGCGCTTGCCTCACATCCTCATGATGCGCACCTACTTCCTTTTGACCGCCTACAAGTTGGAGCTGCCTACTATCCACATGCTGAGCCATATACTCCAGTGTAGACGCCGATAACAGGGCCACATTTCGTGTAAGGCTTTTGCATGCAACAAAGACTGCAAAAATGAAACTGTTTTGGGGAAATTAGTTCAAATTATGCCTACACATTAAGAATCAGTTCCTTAGTCCTTTGTCAATTTAGTGACCCAGTTTCATCAAGTAGGGGCAACATCCCCAGGAAGTCCACAGACAAAGGGCACCCCAGAATCTGGAAGATCATCCAACTCCAGGTTGGATACCTACAGGTTAAAGAAGCCTGCAGCAAGGATGACTGATTTAACGTGGAAATGTCTGAGGCTGTTAGAAAAAGAGAAGGAAAGTGAAAGAGTGAGTGTGTGTGTGAGAGTGAGCTTCATGTTTTCTTATGAGGAAAGTGAGAAGAATTATACCTGACAGGCCTCCCCTGTTGCACCCCACTACACAGTCTCACTTGTGTTCAACTGCTGTTCCCTTTGATCCCCATCTTCCTCTGTAAAAAACCCGTTATTTTCAGTTCAATAATTCAGATAGTTAAAGCATGGATTCATGACTTTGTATTACTCCTTTGTACTTCTGTCCACTATCTGTCCCATCTATTTGTACACTGTCAGACTTCAAAGGCAAAATTTTGCCCACGCATTACCAGGCTTGGGAATTACACAAGTAATTAGTGACGATATATCCCTTCTGATGTGCCTTCTGCCTCGTAAACACTGTATTATTTGAATCCCCTTTGATTACACTGTATTTAGCAATGGATCTGGGATGCAACACCCTGAGCTACTGTGTTCATAGCAGATGGGTTGTTTATCCCTCCTTAGCAGGGCAGGCAAGTCAGAGGCTGCATCAAAGGTTCTCGGTCATGGGAAAACACTACCTTGCCTTAGGACAGCACAGCCCACGAGACAACAGCACTACATGAAACAGAGTGACAGAACCAGTCCTTTGGTCAGTGTCATAATGGGAGAGAACATCATGAATCATAGAAAATCTAAGGACCAAATTCCTAACACTGGGTAAAAAGAAAATGTGTACAACAATGTTTACATACACACAGAATAAATTGTGAGGACACAAATGCAGGTTTAGAATGCAGAGCTGCTCTAATTTAAAATAAAACCCAAAAACCCAAACCAAACGCATCTATAATAAAAATGAACAATTTCTCACTCTGTAATGGCTATTGAAGATTGCTAATAGCCACATGAAATTTGAATCTCTGCCAGAAACTCGAATAGAAAATTCTGCCAGAAAGACATAATGATGGTCAGCATTTAAAAATCATTTTTAACGTCAGGCCATGTGTGAACAGGATCAGGACTTCTTCTGATCCACCTCAATCTACCAGATGTAATTAGTGTACTGTTCTGAAGTAATGGATTAATGGAATGGGCAGAAGTACTGTTCTTCCAAAGTGCCCATGTAGAGGTCATACTTTAAAGTATCTGTGAAAATACTAATTTGGAGTAGCTCTGGGGAATTTCTATAGGTGGATAAGCCATAGATATATGCAGAATGTTGGCCTTCATCTTGTTTTAAAAAATCTATAAAAGCCAAAATAGTTTTTACTACAATACTTAATAGCTGTTGGATAACATTCCCAGAACTCAGTCCTGAAAAAAAGCAAGTTGTATGGCCTATTAGATTTTTCTTACTGTCTACATTGAATTAATAACTATTTTTTCATTCACAGAGGAAGTTGCTGACCCAATTGACGTATATGAATGAGTTAACACTAATTTCCAAATTATTGAATTTGTTAGGGAAGCCATTTTTTTTTCTGAGTTTTATTTGGTTTTCAATTAAGATGTATTAATTACGTAATATCAACTATAAAAATAACCTCATCTTCCTTTTGCCTTTTTTCTTTTAAAGGTTCTTATACATAAAGATTTACCATGGAAATTAGTTGCATATAGAGAGTACTTCTGGCTGTGGGAGAAATAATGAGTCTTGGCTTCTTATGCCTTTGTAAATCGTGCATCTGAAAAATAATGTGCCATCTCCCATTGAATCTAAGCGGTAACATCTCTGCTTCTGACATTTGCATTTAGGAAGGAATGATCTCATGTTTTAAGTCTTCCCTCAGAATTAGCTCTTCCCTGCACTTAGCTGGTTCACTTCAGTAATTCATAAAAATTCCTGCTTCTGTCAGGTCTGTCAAATACTGAGGATCTGGCTAATGATTTCACAACCTTACCGTTGAAATCGTGCTCTATTATAGTCTTGTTAAGTCTTGATTTCCAAAGACTTAAGGGCTTTTTCTGTGATGTTTACAAGCCATCTCTTAAGGACTGTCCCTGACAGCACGGTAAAACCCAACCCTACTATAGTATTACATGTTTGTAAAGAACGTATTAATAGAATCATGAAATCATTTAGTTTGGAAAAGACCTTCAAGATCATCGAGTCCAACCGTTAACCTAGGACTGCCAAGTCCACCACTAAACCATGTCCCTAGGTGCCACATCTACACATCATTTAAATACATCCAGGGATGTGACTCAACCACTTCCCTGGGCAGCCTGTTCCAATGTTTGATAACTTTTTCAGCGAAGAAATTTTTCCTAATATTCAGTCCAAACCTTCCCTGGCACAACTTGAGGCTGTTTCCTCTTGTCATATTGCTTCTTATTTGGGAGAAGAGACTGACACCCACCTTGCTACAACCGAGAGCAATAAGGTCTGCACTTCTTCAGGCTAAACAACGCTCATTCCCTCAGCTGCTCCTCACAGGACGTGCTCCAGACCCTTCCCCAGCTCCATCGCCCTTCTCTGGACATGCTCCAGCACCTCAATGTCCTTCTTGTAGTGAGAGGCCCAAAACCGAACACAGGATTCGAGGTGCAGCCTCACCAGTGCCCAGTACAGGGGCACAATCTTTTTCCTAGTCCTGCTGGCCACACTGTTCCTGATACAGGCCAGGATACCATTGGACTTCTTGGTCACCTGGGCATATTCAGACGGCTCATATCCAGCCTGCTGTCGACCAACAGCCCCAGGTCCTTTTCCACCAGGCAGTTTTCCACCCACTCATCCCTGAGCCTGTGGTGTTACATGGGGTTGCTGTGGCCCAAGTGCAAGGACTCGGCACTTGGCCTTGTTGAATCTCATACAGTTGGCCTGCGCCTAGCAATCTAGCCATCCAGATCCCTCTGAAGAGCATTCCTACCCTAGGCAGATCATCACTTGCCCAACTTGGTGTCATCTGCAAATTTACTGAGGGTGCACTCGATCCCCTTGTCCAGGTCATTTAAAAAGATACTGAACAGAACTGGCTCCAGTACTGAGTCCTGGGGAACACCACCTGTGACCAGCTGACAGCTGGACTTAACTTCATTCACCACAACTCTTAGGGCCTGACCATCAGCCAGTTTTTTACCCAGCAAGGAGTGCACCTGTCAAGCCATGAACAGCCAGTTTCTCCAGGAAAATTCTGTGGGAAGTAGTGTCAAAGGCTTTACTAAAGTCCAGGTAGACAACATCCACAGTCTTTCCCACATCGAATAAGCAGGTGACCTTGCCATAGAAGGAGATCAGGTTAGTCAGGCAGGACCTGCCTTTCATAAACCCATGCTGACTGGACCTGATTACCTGGTTGTCCTGTTCATGTCACATAGTGGCACTCAGTATGATCTGGTCCTCGGCACTGAGGTCAGACTGACAGGCCTGTAGTTCCCCAGATCCTCCTTCTGGTCCTTCCCGTAGATGGGTGTCACATTGGCTAACTTCCAGTCAACTAGGACCTCCTCGGTTAGCCAGGATGGCTGATAAATGATGGAAAGTAGCTTGTTGGGCACTGCCGACTTGGCGAGCTGGCAGAGCCTCCAGTGCCCTTCCTGGTCGCCCGCCCCGTTTGCCCGTCCTGCGGGGGGCGCTCCGGCCCCGTTACAGGGGGTGGGGCTTGGCTGCCGCTGCCCCTGGCTCCGCCCAGGTGTGGCCCCTGACGGTTCCGCCGAGACTGGGGAGGCTTCCGTCTCGGCTGTATCTGGCCATCAGTGTTCTCCTTCTGTCCTTCCGAGTCGCTTCCTTCGGTGACAAATCTGAAACCAGAACTTCTTGTAAGGCCACGCTCTCCTGGGCGAA
>NW_010272686.1:0-462 GCF_000690775.1 Eurypyga helias
CAATCCCTGTCCCTGAGTGAGCTGCAAGACATGTGAAAAGATTTCAGCTGTCATCCAGGTGAGCACATATAGTCACCTGGCTGCTCTGGTGCTGGGATAACAGGGCTAGTGGCCTGGAATCAGAGGGTAGGGAAGCCAGACAACTGGGATCCATTTCTAGGGAAGGAGGCATTGACAAGGTGATTGGAAAACAGGCACAAACCCTCAGCCTCTGGAGGTGACTCCTGTCAGGTGTGAAGGAAAAGTATCCCTTCAAGGAAGATGTTATATGTCTCCCAGGTAAATGGACCATCATGGAGAAAGGTATAAAGTACCTGAGGGAACTAGCCATGCTGAAGGTGATTTATGGTGGCCTGGAAAATGAGCAATTATATTATCCAAAAGATGAAGTCTGGTGCACATGACCCATGTGGCAGAAGTGTGTATGGAGCACACCACTAGTGCATTGGCAGTAATGACCTG
>NW_010272687.1:0-3385 GCF_000690775.1 Eurypyga helias
AGAGCCTGAGAGACCCAGACCCAGGCCCTGAGGGTGATAACACAACCAGGAAAAAACTCATTAACAAACAAACTTGCCACACTACTATCAACTGTGCTCAAGAGCTAGCAGGAAAAAAAAAAAAAAAAAAATTAAGGCCCCCCCAGGCCACTTCCCACCTATTCACCATGCACTAGGTACCTTAGAATTAAATACTCCTTTGACTAGGCAGAGTCAGCCTTCTGAACTGTAAAGAAAATTAACACCTTCTTGCCTGAAACCATCTCAGAATGGCTGTGAACCACATGCTCTTGCTGACTCTCTTTTTGAGCTCCATTGTTAGGATATATAGAGAGATGAATAAATAATTATAGATTAATATCTATCTACATTTACATACCATCAAAAAGTATAAAATAAGTTTATGTAAAAATCTAGATGACTTTTACTGCTATATATAACTGGTTTATATTTAAAATATTATATCATTAATTACTTCATATGGTTCTTCCAACCAATCTTACTTCTGTATTTATTTATTAGGTGATAGTGTTAGTGGCCAAAAGCTTTGCTTTATTTTACTTGAAAAGCCTACAGGAACAATGAATAGAAATGACAGGGTACTCTAGAAGATAAGGTATTCTTTTCTATTTTAGACAGCTATGATATTTAGATTAAATAGCCATCTGGATAAAGCTACTTTTTCCCTTTGCATATAAAAAGGTTCTGTATAACTAATCTAAAAAAAGATTAATTTTTTGTATGTCTAAACTTAAGCGAGATGAAAGTCAATGTTAATGTTTAAAACTGTTATGTAACTCACTATTACTGGAAATGAAGGTTTGGAAATCAGATTTGGCATGCTGCATGAAATTTTTTACTCAGAGATAAAGACGTGAAATTCCTTTGCTCTACTAGCAAACTGATTTCTGTTTTTAACAGTATAATATACTTGTCTGTATGACTTCAAATGCTATTTCTTATTTTCTTTAAAAGCCAAGTGTCTAAGCAGAATTCAGAACTAGATCAGCAATGGTAGATCTTTCATCCAAATTCTACACAGTGTAAGCAGCTATTTGAACATTTCCAGGTTAGAAACTTGTCCTTTACAAACGTATTTGATACATACAAGGATCTGTTGGCTGATTATTTTCTATCACATCTGTTTGTATGGCATAATGCCCATTCACTAGCTCATCAAACCTTTGCCCAGGGGCAAAGCTGCCAACCAACCAAGCACTAGTTAAAAAAAAGCCAACTAAAATAACAGACTGGTATATAAGGAAAATAGAAAGATTCATAGATACTTCAAATATAGAATAGCCTTTGGTAATATTGAACATGAAACTTGCAGGAATGGGAAATATTTTTCTTCTGAGATAACTGTACACCAGAGTTGCTGAAATACTATTTGACATAACAAGCAACATGTGCTGTTAAAGGTATCATGATAGGGGAAAATATGTGTACAAATAAGTAGAGAAATAAATATTATAAGTACAGGAATAAATATTACCTTTTCAACAAATGATTTTGAAAACACAATGATGGTGTTACTAGTAAGATCAATAAGCAAGCAGATGGTGATATATGTGTTTGTAGCACTTCAGCCAGCCAGCATCTGAAGCACTTTAATTAGTTCAGATGTCCAACCCTCTTTCTCTCACATGTCGTTCTTCATGTATTATGTCAACAGACAAGAAATATTAGAATTATTACCTGTATGATACAGATGGAAAAAGTGGGACAAAATTATATAAAGGTCATAAAGTAAGACAGGAGAAATGTTGTGGATAAAATGCCATTTCTTTTCTAGTCATGGAATATAATTTCAGAGAAAAAATTGAAATTGACAGAATGCTTAAAGCTACATTATGTAAAGAAATGCAGATTGATATGGATAGCTAGAAATTTAACAAAACCTGAATAAAATGGCGTTTATAGTCACAATATTGAGTTGCACTTACTGTTTCTTTTAAGTTATTAAACAGCACAGATATTTAACAAGTTCCCCTAAGCTGCAATATTTGAAGGTATTTGGAATAACAAAAAACACAATAACTGCTGTTTGGAGAATAGTCCTGGGTAGAAAAAAAGGGGTTTCCATTCTAACTTCTCCATTTCTTTCATTACACAACAACTTATTTACAATGTTAGCAGGCAAGCAGCATGTGTGTGTGATCCTAGTTCTCATGTCGGCTTTTCAGAACTTGCTGTGAAAAGATTTTCTGTATTTAAAAAGTAAAGGAAAGTGAGAAACACTATGCATATTTTCAGAACTTAACATGCATATGCTAATTTAGAAGTCCTAGTCTAATCAAAGTTAATCATTAACAATGAGTTAATGAAGGCAATATTTCATTCCTTCTTTTAAAAATTTCAGCTATTTTGATCTCTTAGACTTTTCTCTGGAATTATTTTTCTGTGTTTTATGGTTAAATCACCTGTCTTCCCTATTAGCAACAACACAACCAAGAAAACTAACAGACTCACCAGTGAGACAGCACTGGACTTAGCAAAGCAGTTAACAGAGAAATTAGAGAGAGAGTGTTAGCAAGTGTAAGGAAATAGAAGAGAAAGAATAATGGCTCACGGACGCCCTCCCCGCCTATGTACCAAGCATGAGGTACTGTGGAATGAAATACTTCCTTGGTCAGTTTGGGTCAGCTGTCTGAACTGTGTGTCCCCTCCACGGCCTGTAGTGAGACAGCGAGAGCTGGGAATGCAGATGCAGTATCAGGAACGGAGAAAGACCTTGAATGTGGTGCAAGCATTCCCCAGTGCCAGCTGAGAACTTATCAGTGCTGCTCTCAGGATAAATCCAGGAACACAGCTTCATATCAGTGACTGTAAAGAGGGTTAACTCTTTCCTGACTGAACCCAGCACAGTGAGCTACATGGCTTCATAATCAATATATCAATATTGTGATATAGTCAGCACTGTCAACGATCTCAAGAGCAATCCATTTAATCATAAGTACCCACATGTGTCAGCTGGATAGCTCTTTAAGATCTGTTAACTAGATTCAGTACATACATTTTCATTAAGTGTTAAGAGAATCTAAATACACCCAGCTCATATACAGATATCTTTGTTGACACAAGAAGTTACTCTGAAGTGAATTTGTTAACTTTGTGAAATGGATAGTGTTGACTAATCTTACTGTAACAGACACCAAAAGAGCACATATTCAATATCTAAAATATAGTGGGTCAGATTTTACTCAGCTGGGAAGCAGGGCTAAGAATCATCATAGTGGACAAGACCTAGATCCAAATATGAAAGTAGGTGTCTGTCCCCTGTGTAAGTCCCTGCCATGGTTTAGCCTCAGCTAGCAAGAAAGTACCACACAGTCACTCGCTCACCTCCCCTCTGTCCCCTCCCCAGTGGAGGAGGAGAGTTGGA
>NW_010272688.1:0-21702 GCF_000690775.1 Eurypyga helias
CCCTAACCAGTCTATGATTCTATGGTCAAGCAAAGGGCTGGAATGTACAGAATTGCTCTCCTCTGGCACTGTGATGGATACACCCCCTCTAAGCCTCAATATCTGTGTAACTAGTAAAGCCTGAATGGCTAAACTTATATCGTGTTTCATGTGCAAGGTGGCAAACCTTACGTACACCGAGTGGTTTTTAATAAAACAGTTAAAAGTACACCAGAGAAGTAATGTCTCCTGGGTTGATCTATGATTTGCAGGTAAGGAAAAATGCTGGTTTTCAAAACAGAAGTGTTCGCATTGAGGAATGTCCTAGATCTGCCTGAGAAGCTTGCATTCAGGGAAGGCAAAGAAGCAACATGTAGACCAAAATGAAATTTACCTTAAAGTTGAGAATAAAAACACACAGAAAACCATATTACAAGTATTAACCCATTTTATCCACTGGATGGCTATGACTCAGTAACTTTCTTATTTATTCAAGCTTTACCAGTTTCCATGCATTTATTTTTTCATATTTATGTTTTTAATGGGATTCTATAAAGTGAGGAAAACCATGAAGTACAGTTAATACTGTCCAAACGATGTTAAAAATAGGCAGAAACAAAACTAAATCAGGCAGTGATTGAAGCAATCTGAAGTCTGATGTTAAGACACTGACTGAAAGGAAGAGTAGAAAACTCGGAATAATTTTAATGTAATAGCCAAGACTGCCTATCACATCTTTAATATATATCTATGCATACGAATAAATGCCTTGTATTTTGATAAAAAGCTTGTTCAGGTCACTGAAATGATTTTCCCTGACTTCAGTGTGTTTGAAATTGCACTCTAGAAAGATCAGAGTCTTAAGACATATTAAACTGATCTGCTTGTACTTTCTATGCGTTCTTGTTTTCTCCAATAAGAATGAGATACAAGCTTATAAATCCTCTATTCCTCTGCTATCTATTATCTATTAACTCTGAGTTTCATATTTCACACCCACCTTTAAGACGGATTTTGCTATGTCTCTCTTATTCATTCCTCTAACATTCACATAAGTAAGAAAAAAATGTTGACTGCTCACAGTAAATAGTAGGAAAGTGCATCCCATTTGTCTTTTTTTCCTTTTCCATTACTATGGCACATACACATGTGCATCTCTCCTAAAGCGAATTGTACTATAATCATCCATATGTGCCAAATATCACAGTGGGCTTGATTTGTTTCAAAAGTCAGACTTTTAGGACAGTGCATGCAGCTAGGCTCCCAATAATGGAGACCTATTTAATACGGCAAAGCCTGTTCAGTTTATCCCATGAGTTGGCAAATGGAAGCACCTGCTGAGTAACTCTAGACCACAGCTGCCTGCATCACCACCAGCTTCTCAACCTCAGTACCTCATACCAGATCGTCCCTGAGACACCTGCACCGCACCCCGTGTTTGTAGGTGTGCATATGTGTATGGGAGACCCATGTCCTTCAGGACTAGGGGATGAGGCATAACATATCAGACAGGGTGTATTAGATCGATCAAAAGGCCCACTTTAAGGTGACTGAACCAAGCATGAGATCTTCAGCAGCTATAAAGGCAGTCTGGACATCTACCTCACATGGAGACAGGTATAGATGGCAGGAGGGCTTGGAATTAGATGATCTTTAAGATCCCTTCCAACCTAAAACATTCTATGCTTCATGATTCTATGACACATGGAAAGCCAAATATCCTACTGTACATTATGTCTCATTTTTATTGAAGGGAACAAGGAGTGAAAAGAAAGTACAATCCTACTATGGAGTCTTTATTTAGTCGTCTTAGAGGGTTTAGTACCATTTTCAATGGTAGATGACATTTATCTCCCTGTCCAGAAGGGCATGGGTATCCTGCGTCATATCTGCAAGCTTTGTGTGGATGCTCTGCATTTAAAATTGTAGTCAACGGCTGTGTCTAGACAACTGAACTGAATCCTCGATATTCAGTTATCAGTGACTCAAGAACCCTCCATACAAAAGCTTGGAGACGCCAGAATAACAAAGACAAAAAATTTAAGACAAAATTATTCCTGGTTTAGATGGTTTAAAATAATAAAGTGTGAAGAATATTAAAGCCTCCATGGAAAATGGCTTTTTTTGTAACGGTAGATTTGGTATTTTACACAGATTCTGCCAATGCTTCAGATGAAATCTGTTGAAGTAGGTAATGTTAGTAAAATAATGATGTTATAATATTCTCTTTAGAATGACATGAATAAGGTTTTTATGACCCTTCTCAATTCTTTTATTATTACTTTTTCCTAGATGAAAACCATGAAGTATGTGATCTAAAATGTCTGTTACAATCCATGGTTGCAGTATCCTATTACCACGAGCACAAATATTAGATGAAAGAATAAATCATGCTGCACATGGATAATCAATAGATTTTACAATGTGGTCTAAACAATAACAAACCTTCAAGATTGAATTACATTGCTAGCACCCTAGCAACCCACAGATGAATGAGTACAATAATCAACTGTATGATTCATTGACTATCTGTGCTTTTCTAAACAGCATATGATAACACTGGCCACTTGTGTTTACAATGCTGCATCATGCTGTTTGTCATTTTAGGATTTCCTACAAAATTTGTTAATCACATTTATTCTACTGGCACATTTCCTACTTCATAGCTGCCAAAGCTGCACCAGAGATTGGGTTTGCTCTCAGACAGCTTGAAGAATGACAGACAGCAAAGCAGACCTATGTTTACTTTCAATACGGAACAGTTCCTGTGAACACCTTAGGATGGCAATCTATGTCATTTACAACTCTTTCAGACTTCAATGACAAATCAAGTTATGCTGGTTCAATACTGCAAGTCTATCATAGATTTAACAATGTGTTTATCTTCTAAGTCTGCGGGCCCAGACTAACATCATCAGTCTTAATTATTCAGCTACATAAAAGAAGTGGTGAGTTTTCAATCAATAAATCCAATACATATTACAGAACTTTTAAATAAGATAGTTAGACAAGCTCTTTTACTGTTACTAAATGAGTTATTAATCTGCAGACATGGTGACTCTCATCTTCATCCTTTATGAGATCTTCGTAGCTACATGACATCCTACAGATACCTTCTGCAGCACTTCTGTGAACAACACCTAGTGTTTACCATGGGTGACATGCCAACTTTATTTCTCTTTGGCTGCACTTAGAATTATGATTTGTACACTCCTAAGTCAAAAATCAGGGTTGTGAACATTTAACAAAGTCACAGCAAAGTGTTGCAGAATAACTGGTAGGTCATTCCTTTAAAAGATTTGCAATCTTTCTTTCACTTCCTTTAACCTTTCTGTTCCTGACAGCCACAGGTAGTTCTAAAATACAAAGATACCACAATGTAGTAAACAATCCAGTGGATTGCTGGCTTTGAAAGAGAACACAAAAGTGTACACATGCCTCATTTACTAGAAGAACTCATGAAGAGAACAAAGCAGAAATCTTGGGTTTTATTCCTAGACATCAATTAAGTTTAATGGAAATACCGCACTGAATGAAATAGAACTTGGATTGGTTTTTAAATTGGCCCTGCAATTCTCATATTTAATAGTGTTAGCAAAGAGTTTTCTACTACAGGTACTGTAGAGAATTCTTTTAAAACAAATTTCAAGTCGTTACAAAAACAGCTGAATTTTCTTAAGTTTGCCCTTTCTTCACACAGATAAATGTTCTATACAAGCTGCTAAAGGAAAAAATGCATGGTCTAAATTCTGAGTACTACCTTTTGAAACATCAATAGTACTTGACACAAAGAAAAATCCAGTATTAGTAGTGGGCCAACAAGTTGTTAAGACTTATAATTCAACAGTAATTCACCAGCCTACATTACCTATTATAAATTAATTCACACTTAGTCATGGCAAGATACAGAACTCAATAAATTATAACCAGACAGGTTAAAATCTATCCTTGATCTATGGACACAGTATTTAGCACAAGTGCCTTTCACAGTCCAGAGGGGATACAAAATTGATGAGTCTGGATTACCTTAAATACCAGCCCATAAGATACAGGAATCCAGATAACTAAACCCAAGCAACTACTGAAAAACCTAATAATATTATGAATTTATTATGACTTGAAAAATCCTATGGGAAACTATTAGCCTGTTGCCAGTTGCTATTCATGTTCAGTGATCTTGTTTTCCTCCTGCTTATAGGCAGTGCAAATAATTTTCAGAAGCATCAAGCTCTCTCTACTAAAGATTTATAGTCCAATCAAGTGTATCTTTCATACATTGTCCTACTGAGTAAAAGGGAAAGACTCAGATACAGCTGGGAGCCTAGCAAACAAAAGACATTAAAAAATTATGGAAAAGAATTAATATGGAAAAGAAATTAATCCACCGTTACATACATAATATCTTTGTTTAAATAGGGAAATACATACAGGTGGGAAATTCAGTGTAATTATCCCTAACTACAAAGTAGCACACAGCCCCAGATACACTGCAAAATCCTCTCATCATTTATCATATCAGAAAAATGAGCTGGAAGAATAAAGTCTTCAAGACATATAAATGAATTATAAGGAATGAACTCATTAGGGCATTGCCTGGAAGGTTATATGGGAGAGAGATCAAAGGGATAAGTGCCAGCAGTAGATACTTGAGACTCCGTAAAACTGTTCCTCATTAACACGTATTTCAAATTAATCCATTCTGTAGATTATAGACTCACCTCTGAAGTCAGTAAGAAAACAGGTAGAACAAATTAAACCTGTAGCCCAACCAATTTTGTGTTGCCAAATGTTAGTGATATACCTCAGGCTTTATAGCCATTACCCATAAGTACACAGACTTCAGAATTTGTCGGGTCTTGTTTGGTCTTGAATTTATTTTAGCTCTGTTTGAGTGAGAATCAGTTATATTGTTAATTTTTTTTTTTTTAAACGTATGGATTGTTGTCTTTTTTTTTTCCCCAAGGACACGTGGGGTAAGTAACAGTGTACCTCACTAGCAAATACAGGATTGAAACAAGTAAAATTAACCCTGAGAGGCCCAAGAACATTCTGGAAGAAACCTCCACCAGTGGCATCATAGTCCGCCCAGTGGAAAGCTCAGGACTGGGCGATTCATCTGAAGCATGAGCGTAGCATCAGAGCAAAGCAGGAAGTTGCTGTATGACAGTTTTAATTGGAATATTAATAGGAATTAGCAATCACAGATAATTTGGGCTAGATGCACCAGTGTCACTGCAGTTCCACTAAGAAGAACTGTTGCACTTTGAAAGGCTGTTAAAACATTAATCAGAGAAAAAACAAATTCTCTTGGATCCCTATTTAAGGTCTTGAGATTGTGTGGACTCATAAAAAAATAATTTCTGATTTAAGCAGTGTTTCTTTTAAAAAGCTTCGCGTTTTATTTGAAAATTTAATATGCTGAAGAACCTAGAAAAGCATGCCCCAAAGCCAGGTGAGATGAATTTCACTCATGATTGTGCTACAACTTTTTGCTAGTCTGAATCGATACTTGTACTTCTCATTCTTATTTAATAATCTACTTCATATCATCACTCAGTGTTAATTTTTTCTTAGTAATCCTGATACTGACTATTTTGTCACACAGGATTTCCTTTTTTAATCAACAAATCCATTTTTTTTTTCCATTTCCTTCTCCATCTTCCTATTTATACGTTCAAGAACAGGCTCAGCACTGCAACAGGACTCACGTTCAGCTGATCTGACGCTATGATCTCCAAGTCTTGTATTTCTTGTCTATAAAAGGTTGGAATAAAATTACATTTTTTTCCAGTGATCTGGAGCTTCATTAATTTTTGTAACTTTATGAAATTTATCACCAATAGTTCAGAAAATTCTTCTGAACTTTCCAGTGAAACTTAACTACTGTTGATTTTAAATGTTTAGCCCTGGAATATTTAACATACTCCTAAACTGTGACAGGAATGTAAATATTTAATCATACCTTGGTAGATGATATTTCAATATTGAATGACTGTCACATGAATGAGTAACAATCACGTTAATTAATATCACATGGTTAATATTTTTAGTTATAATCAGTGATTCCACTTTTCTCTCAAAAAGGTTCTTTTTTTTTCAGTCTGTCATCTTTTTAACTGTGATGACTATGGGACCATTCATCTTGCCATTTTGGAAGCAACAAGAGCATATTGTTTTGTATGGTGACAGGAGAAGAAATAACTAGCAATAAATAGAGCTCTACAAAAACTTTTTTTTAGCTCTTGGATTGTGTTTACCTTCTTTCTGATCACAGAATCACAGACTGGTTTGGGTTGGAAGGGACCTTAAAGACCATCTAGTTCCAACCCCCCTGCCATGGGCAGGGACACCTTCCACCAGACCAGGTTGCTCAAAGCCTCGTCCAGCCTGGCCTTGAAATGAACACTCCAGGGGATCACAGATTTATAACTGGCATCACATAATGAAGTTTTTTGAAAATCTTTTGATGCAAAATGTTGTGCATAGTTTGCAAAAGAACATCAAAGTGGTAATTATTTATGATATGCATTTTTACACATTTGCCATAATAAATAAAGCAAGTCATCTTAGAGGTATGAAAAGGATATTTTGGAAAAAGGCGAAATATGGAATTTATAGCAGGATGATGTTGAGATGGGAGGGTCAAAAAATGTATTCGTTAGAAAGGTAAAATAAATTTCACGTAAGTTCAAACATATATAATTGAGCTGGTCAACTGAAGCTCCCTAAAAGTCAGGTGAGAGAAACAAGCTCTTCTAAGGCATGGTTCATCTGTGTGACTTCAGATGAGCACTTCTGGTTGAGATGAATTGCTCTCTGGAAGTGATGTGTCTCTCCCCTGACTATAAAGGGACGTGAGAAAAAATCACACAGATATACTAAGATCTACGTTTAGGCAGGGTGAATCCCTAAGACTTTTGTGAGGAACTGGCATTAAGAGAAAGTGTCATTAAGCATAATGTGATACTTCAATTTATATGGATAAAGAGCTGAGATGATCATACTTTTACAAAGTGGTCTTAATGGTAGATAAATTACAAACTTCTAATATATTTATGAAAATCCTCTTCTGCACAGCTAGGAATGGGGTTTTCTTAGAATGAAATGAAGTATATACTTGGTGTCCAGAGGATTGCCTGAGCCTCATGACTTTACACACTACCTTTATAAAAGTCATTATCAGGAAATCACAGAGGAATTACACATGAAAAGAAAGAACAACCTCAGGAAGATTTCCATAAAGCTATGATGACTGTCATCAGAAGATGACAATCTTTATATTTGAAGGCTTAGAACCTGATTTTTTAATCTTTTTTTTTTTTTTTACCCCCCGCTTATCCCAGTTTTAGGCTGGCAATACTCACGCATCTTCAGCGAGCTGGGTTTTGATTTATAAAGGTTAAAGTGAAACGATCATCAGGTTCTAGCTGATGCAACACTACAGATCAACATTTCCTGCACATCAAACAAGTAAATATATTCATTTTGTATCACTGAATATTTAATCTGACAGTTTTCTTCTAAGTACTGGTTGAGGTTTGTTGAATTCCTGCATCTGATAGTCTGAGGAATTCCACACTGAAAATCGTGACACCAGCCAGTCAAAGAAATGTGAGGAGTTTGTTTACTTGGCATATGACTGTATGTCATGGGTTTCAAAGTGCCTCCAACGAGTTTGGTAAGGGATTAGATCTTTCACTTCACTTTATTTCGCTTCACTTCATTTTTATTGAGGAAGAAGAAAGAGAAAAACTGTCCTTGAAGGCTGCATTTCTCAAACATCCATCCATGTTTTCCGTCAAGATTCAGGAAGAATGAAGTTTATGACAGGATCTGTATTATGCTGAAGTTCTGTGTTTCCCTATAATTATTGGCTCTCAAGAAGTAAAACTGCCTGTATGTCCCTCTGCAGAGCTCTGGTATGTTAGTGCTTAGTGATCTAATCAGTCTTCATGATTACTGGTATGTGCAAAATTCTGCTTAATGTAGGTAATGCAAAAGCATTTTGGTTTATACCATGTATTTCAGTACCTAGCTTGCAGAATGCTGTAAAAAGGGATGAGTTTGAAGTATGCCCTTTTAAGTTTTAGGTTAATAAATGTACCATTTCTAACTTGACAAGATAGAAACTCTCTGGAGGTGGATAATCAGTCAGATAAATACACACTCTCCCAATTACAAGAGGAAAACAGCACCTGTCAACAGCAACATAAAAATCCAGTTCTCTAAACTGGTTAGGAAAAGACCTACAAGTTTAATCTATAAACTTATCAAATTTAAGTCACATTCAGAAGTTATTTCAACACTAAGCAAGTCTTAGGCAAGAGAAATTGTTTCTAAATGGACTTTTTTATGACAGCTGTGCAGAATATTCTGTGTAGCTGCTTTTGATTATAACATTTTAGGATTAAATATCGGTATGGATTGGAATAGTCCACTCTACTTTTACTCACCCTTTTTCACCCACTATTACTCCTGAGATGGATACAATTAATTTCTACACCAACTCATAGCCCATTCTTTAGAAAGTAAGAACTAAACAATACATGTTAGATGATCCACTGTTTGGCACTTGTGTTTAGCTCTACTTCCAATTTATACACACTTTTGAATGCAGGCACAGCTGACGGACAAAAGCAGATGAACCCCCTTCGCTTGCATTCTGCTTGCTCCCCACTAACGCTCTTACAGGCTTTTGTGCAGTTATTCAGGCTGGAAGCTCTTGAGGTGAAAGTTCTGGCTATGCTCCATGACGTTCAAGCTGTTTTAACAAAATGGCTTGTACTATGAAAAAGATAAAAACCCATCACATAATTTATTGTAAGGTTCCCATGTACTCAGGTTAAGACTTCTGACTATACCCACAGTGAGCATATCTGTAGAAAGAAACAAACAAACAAAACAAGCAAACAAACACAACCCACAAACACACACAACAAAACCCCCACCTGGCAGAGGGATGTTTCTCCCTATACTTTCTGGGAGACGTACTGATCTGGTAGCTTGTATCAGATGGGATGGCCCTGCCCAAGGGGATATTCCATCTGATTTTTCAGTCCACCTCTCTGGCCTCATGGCACCAAAGAACAAGAAGTCAAAACCTGGATTTCCTTATATAATCTATGTACGTCATCAAGACGCAGTCTAATCCATGAAAATTTTTGAAATCCTATTCTTTAATAGCAATCAATTTTTTTTCATGAGATTATCTCACCTATTATTTTCTGATTTTGTTTGGAATGATTTTTTTTTTTTAATGACTATTTAGTTAGAGCTCACTCAGTGGACCAAAGAACAACAGATGTTAAATTTAAACATAAATCAACTGTTTACTGTAGTATGAATCATTATGTAAATACAGCTTAATGAAATTATTCCCCTAAGTTTTATATCTTAATGCTCTTTAACCTTCACCAAATTCTTTCCAAATAAACAAAGGATAATTTGACTTTTTGAATGCTACAAATTTTACTTGCAGAGAGATCATAGCGTAAGAAGTACATTACCTGCTCTTACTACACAGCTTTACAGGGAGTGCTATCAGTCTTTCACCCTACCACTATTTGTAGATGCTCTGCTAAGCCTTTTTTTGCAGCTCCTGCTGCAGCACTGCCTACTCGCCCATTCTCAAGGCTGGTAACGCTTTCCAGGAAGAAGCTGGAGATAATAGCTGCTGAAAATGTGTGCCTCTTCCAAATTATAACCCAACTATGCTTTCCACCCCACCATGCGACCTGCACCATCATGCAGTGTGACAAGGGGTATGCATCCCATGCATGACTCAAAACTGGTTGTTAGCTCCCCATTCCCTTTACAGATGTGTATCCTGTACTACCTCTCACTAAATAAAGAAACCACATAGAAACACAAGGCTAGGAGGAACCTGAGATGTCCTCTGACCCTTCCTTTGAACCCAGGGCAGATTCAACTAGATTTATGATCTCATATCTTAACATATTTATCTAACTTAACCTTAAAAAACGTACAGTAACAGAGGCCACAACCTGCAGAAAAATCATTCCAGTGATTCACCATACTCTCATTTGGTCTAACCAATGAGAATGAATTATTTGCTTCTTCCACCTTCTAGGTATGTCAGAGCAGATCCTCCGCACCTGATTGTAGACATCTCCAAAGACCAAATGTACCTCCAAAGCAGATGAGTATACATGTCAGCTAATCAGCAGAGAGGATGATGGCATGATTCATCTGACCTAGTTTAGGTGTCCACATGGAAATAAGATGAATCACACTGCTTTTCTCCTCTACTCATACAGAGAAAGAGGGTGATTAGTTCAGAGAAGGTAGGTGATGAATCTTACTCCTGAAAATTGTTATAAATGTTTCTTTTAGTCACAAAGGGGATCCGTTCTGCTTTTATGTAGTCAAACTTAATCCTTAAAAACTTCCAAAGGGAAGTCTAAATTGCCCAAATTATGTGCTGAAGTGGACAAGCTGTATGTTTAGGAGTTCCAACTTCATATATAGCTCTGCCTGACAAGGTACTTCAAAAATGTTTTGTTAACCTGTTTTGGAATAGCATCAATCCTCTAACTCATGTTTACCTTGGGAACCACTACGCTCTCCACACCATTTCAGCAGAACTACCGCTAGGCCAGTGTTCTCCAGTCTTCAACTCATTCCTACCCAAATGCAGAATCTGCTTACATCCCCACTGAATGGCACCCCGATATCTTGAATTCTAGCTCCATTTTGAAGCCTGCACATGAGGTCTTATTGCCTTCTGTCACTTCCTGACAGCACACTGGTTATTTCACCATTCAACAGAGTAGTGAAAACAGTGGCTGTACTTGCCCAAGAACCACAACTAATCTGTCTTTCTATTCTGACTGTGAACACTTGCTAACCAACCAAATGAAGGTTTCCAAAAAGTTTGCATCTGTTTTGTGGTAATCTAATCAAGATAATTCCCTACTTACTTATGAGAACAGCATGTTAAATACTGTAAAAAGACTTAGGAAAGACAAGAGACAACATCCATGCTTCTCACATACCCATAGTTAGGTTCCATTTCCATACATTTCCATATATTTTACCCTTTTCTGCATTTTTTAATGACTCTGCATGAGAATATGATTTAATATTATTATACTCCTAAGGTAACATATACTGTGATGTCAGCTATTAATACACATTTTATCTCTGCGATACAAAGCATTAGAAGGTTCTTTATGGAGCCTTCCAACTTATACTGTTCCTTTCATACATAATCTTGAACATATGCGTGCCAATAACGATGAATGCAGTGATGTTTCGTAAACAATGACAATGCCAAACCCAAATCTCACAGGAAAAAAGGCAGCAAATGCTCACATCTGCTTATCACACCTATCACACAAGTATACAAGGTGGTGACTAATCTCAGCTTCCACCTTAGCTAAATACCATATTCTCTTTTTTTCAACAGTAGAAAGTTATGGGGATGTTTAAGGCATGATTCATCTGATCTATTTTAGATGTTTATGGGAAGATGAATCATGCCAAAATATTTATGGGGAGATGAATCATGCCAAAAACGTGCCTCTCAATTTTCTTTTGAGGGAGATGAAGATGACAAACTCAACAACGCACTCTATTGCACCAATCATCATCAGTTTTGTTATTTCACTTGTATGGCTTCGTTATCTTAGTTCCAAATTTACTTATAAATTCTCTACTATTGACGTATTTACTTATAACTTCTGTATTATTATTATTACTTAGAATTTTATATTAGTGACCTGTAACAGCTTTATCTTAATTTCCTCTGTAGAAAATTAGATTAAATCTCCAGAAGATTTGTCCAGAGATTATTGTCTCTTGTCCAGAGATTATTTTCTTGACACTAGATCTGATTTTAAAATTATATACTCCTCTAATTTAAACTGCATGAATTCAAGCTATAACAGAGAACAAATTTACGGTGAAAATAATGAACTCTTAAAGAATATATATCCTGCACAGAAGCTGAACTTATCTCAGTAAGTTGGAAGTGATGTCACATTTCTTTTTGATGTCTATAGTCAGTTTATGGTTGACCTAATAGTCACACAAGTTAAATATGTGTGTATCTTCTTTTATATATGTGTATTTAACATACACAAGCTTGTATACCTTATACCCCATTTTTCTCACTAAAAGACACAATTTTGAAAAATATGCATTAAATTATAAACTAAAGCTCTTTTATGTTTTGTGTGTCTGTCAAACTATTTAGTTCTGTGTTAATAAGCAAAATTCATAGTATGAAAAAGAGTGTAACTAACACATAATGGAGGCTATTTTTGCTTATGTAGACAGATGAATTTCAGTGCCTTTAATAGTATCACTAATTCAACCCAAAGATAAAATCCTGTTTTCAACTACTCTTCATATGTAAAATATGTCTTGAAAATGTAGCCTCGTTTTTAAAAATTTATCCTCTAGGCATTCTCACATCTGAACTTGACTACCTTCCAGAACTCCACCACAGAAGACACATGCCAACACATAGTATTAATATCAATACCTGCATGCTAAAACATCAAGAAACAAATAAGCTGGAATCCCAACAGGATCATGCGCTAGCAGCATTTGCAAAAGATATATGCAGCATCTCTTTCCATGAAAAAATATTATTTTCTAAGGCACTGAAAAAAGTCAACATATTTATAACGTTACACACAGTTACTCTGAACACAGGATATTCAAAAGATCTAAAAGCTTTCTCCATGACCATGAAAATCATCTGTCTAGCAACAACAAAACACTCCCTTCTCATATAACATGCATGCAGGAACTCTATGTTTCCAAATTAGCAAATCACATACCGTGAAAACAAGAGAAAGGTGAACCACCAGGCAACTTCTTAGACTCCTGAGACTCTTAGAAGTGCCCAGCTATTCTCTCCTGTGACCAGAACTTCGTATCGGAAGTTTCTGCATATTAAATATGACAGGAATTTTCTGTTGTGAGAACTAATTTCTCTCTCTCTCTCTCTTCATTTGTAGGCTTTAGTTGGATGACATTTATGGAAGATAAGACTCCTGTGTATTGTTATCAGTAGTTCAAGAAGACTCCTCAAACCAGCATGACTGCTGCTGAAGGACTTTCTTCCTGAGGATGGGAAATTGTCATCAGTAATCTGTCATTTGACTTGAAGTAAATGGCATGGAAGGGATTCCTTTATCCTCTAGCTGACAGATAATGCAAATTAATATAACTTAATATACCTTAATGCAGTTTTATAATAAAAACGTGACTAGTCACATCCTGGAGGGCTCAAGAACAAAGCACATGTGCAATAAGTAGCACTGACATGTGCTTCTGAAGCTGTAATGAACATTACTTATCTAAAGCTGAGTATCAAAACATTATCTTTAAACACCTGTTTTTTAGATTCTCTGACTTGTTCCTATCATGAGGATTTTTTTCAATTTTGTTTTTCACTTGACATCTTTCTGCATGGTTTGGTTCAGCTGCTGGATCTGTTGTTTGTGAAGAGTCCATCTCCACCACAGAAAGACTGGTGGGGGATGTGATGGTTGGAGACTATCTTGGGCACAGTGATTACAATGTGTTTTCGACTCTTGGAGAAGTAAGGAGGGGGGTCAGCAGATCTGCTACCTTGCAATTCTGGATGGAAGACTTTGGCCTGTTTAGGAGCATGGTTGACAGAGTCGTTTGGGAGGTAGTCTTGAAGGGCAAAGGAGTCCAGGAAAGCTGGGTATTCTGCAAGAAGGAAATCTTAAAGGTGCAGAAGCAGGCTGTCCCCCTGTGCCAGAAGATTAGCCTGCAGGGAAGACCACTGCCCTGGCTGAACAGAGAGCTTGGGTGGAACTCAGGAAAAAAAGGAGAGTTTATGACCTTTGGAACAAGGGGCAGGCAACTCAGGAGGACCACAAGGATATTGTGAGGTTATGCAGGAAGAAAATTAGAAGGGCCAACCCCCAAAAAAACTTAATCTGGGTACTGTTGTGAAAGGCAATAAAAGCCAATAAAAGTTTCCATACATATATTAACAAAAAAGAGGGGCTAAGGAGAATCTCCATCCTTTATGAATGTGTGGGTTAACACAGGGACAAATGATGAGGAAAAGTCTGAGGTACTTAATGCCTTCTTTGCCTCAGTATTTAATAGGAAAAACAGTTGGTTACCCAGCCCCCTGAGCTGGAAGAAAGGGATGGGGAGCAGAATAAAGCCCCCACAATCCAAGGGGAAATGGTTAGTGACCTGATACATCACTTAGACACACACAAGTCTATGGGGATGGATGGGATCCACCCAAGGGTATGAAAGGAGTCGGTGGAAGTGCTCTCCAAGCCACTTTCCATCATCTATCAGCAACCCTGGCTAACTTAGAAGATCCCAGTTGACTGCAGGTTAGCCAGTATGATGCCCAACTAAAAGAAGAGCTGGAAAAAGGATCTGGGTAACTACATGCCTGTCAGTCTGACCTCAGTACTGGTGAATATTATGGAGCAGATCCCGAGTGCGATGATGCGGCATGTACAGAACAACCAGGTGACCAGACCCAGTCAGATTGGGTTTATGAAAAGCAGGTCCTGCTTGACGAACTTGGTCTCCTTCTAGGGCAAGATGACCCACTTAGTGGATGAGGGCAAGGCTGCAAGGCTGTGCATGCTGTCTATCTACACTTCAGTAAAGCCTTTCACACCATTTTCCACAGCATTCTCCTGGAGAAACTGCCTGCTCATGGCTTGAATAGGCATACTCTTTGCCAGATGGATGGCTGGGTGCAAAGAGTTGTAGTGCATGGAGCTAAATCCACTTGGTGGGTGGTCACAAGTGGTGTTCCCCAGGGCTCAGTATTGGTTCCAGGCCTGTTTAATATCTATCAATGACCCGGACAAGTGCACCCTCAGTAAGTTTGCAGATGACACCAAGTTGGGTGGCAGTGTTGATCTGCCCAAGGGTAGGAAGTCTCTGCAGAGGGATCTGGACAGGCTGGATCCATGGGCAAAGGCCAACCGTATGGGGTTCAACAAGGCCAACTGCTGCGTCCTGCACCTGGGTCACAATAACCCCACGGGAATGCTACAGGCATAGGGAAAAGTAGCTGGAAAGCTGCCAGGAGGAAAAGGACCTGAGGGTGTCGATTGACAGCCAGCTGAATATGAGCTAGCAGTATGCCCAGGTGGCCAAAAAGGCCAATGGCATCCTGGCCTGCATCAGGAACAGTGTGGCCAGCAGGACTAGGGAAGGGATCATCCCCCTGTACTCGGCACTGGTGAGGCTGCACCTCGAACACTGTGTTCAGTTTTGGGCCCCTCACTGCAAGAAAGACACTGAGGTGCTGGAGTGTGTCCAGAGAAGGGCAGCGGAGCTGGGGAAGGGTCTGGAGCAGCTGAGGGAACTGGGGGTGTTTATCCCAGAGAAGAGGAGGCTCAGGGGAGATGTTATCGCTCTCTACAACTACCTGAAAGGAGGTCGCAGAGAGGTGGGAGTTGGTCTCTTCTCCCAAGTGACAAGGGACAGGACAAAAGGAAATGGCCTCAAGTTGCACCAGGAGAGGTTTAGACTGGATATTAGATAGAACTATAATGGATCAACTGGAAAAACAGGGCTTAGGAAACTTTCATCTACATGAGAAAAGATGACACCCGTAACTTCTTTTTTTTTGTGAAAAAAATGCACTGTAACATAAAACATTCCACCGAGCAGACACAGGTCTGTGAACACTCAGTACAGTAGTATGTCTTTATAGATGGCACATATTAAAAAAAAAAGGACTCAGAAGAATAATGAAAAAAAAAATCTATACTAAAGAAATACTGCATTTTTTTCATTTATTTTCTCTTTCAAGTAGAATGTTCCCTGCTTCTTGGGCTTTGCCACTTTTAGCTGTTCCAAATCTACAATAAATAATAACACAGTTTAAAAATCATGAAGTTCTAGCTTTATTCTCTTTTAACTGTTGATGCAGTACTTTATTTTATGCATCATTAATAACTTGCTGCTAAAATCACACCAAATCTATAGTCTTCGAAAATAAATAAGTAAATATGTAAGTAGTGTTTTTAAATTTCTCCTGGATGGCTTAGTTTATACAGGTCTGTAAGACTATGATGCAACTGTATTTTTCCTTAATGGTGTTCTGAGATGTGGGGGAAAATAAAGTGGGTAATGTTTTCTCTTTTCTGTATGTTTAAGAACGATAACTTGTAGTATGATAATAGTAAGACAATTCCTGCTACAGTGTCATGTTTTGAATGTATAAAGCAGCATTCATTTCACCTTACTTTAGCCATCTAAATGTCAAATACTTCACCTACCCTAGCTATTCGGATAGTTAGTGGCTTCAGACACGTACCTCCTCCTATTTTATCCCTACGGCAAATCTAAGATTACCAATTAACTGAAAAGTTGCTTTAACTGTCCAAGACACTCAAGACAGACACCTTTGAAGGGCAATTCATCCTCATTATGGCAGCCATTCACCTTAGGATGGGATGAATTGTACTCTGGAGTTCCTTTTCCTCCTTCATAACCTATGCCGAGCCTAAATGAGGCAACAGATCAGATATTCTTTTAGCTACTTTATAGGTGCCTAATATTAGAAAAGATTCATCCCACACATAGGGTCTGCAAATTCAATCAGGTTTAGTGCTAGGTACATTAATTACTGACTTACTTCATGGGTCTTCAATTGCCACAAAGATATTTTCTTTGAATTAATGTATGGAAAAACAAAATTGAAAAATATTTTACCCTAGGACTGTCAGCTGTTTGGGAACCTTCGAGTGTTAAATGAATTTTGCAAGGGCCTTCAAGTGCAAATAACTAACACAATTATGAAATGTAAATTTGCCTCCCACCTGATTATACAATAACTCCTGATGAAGCCTTAAAGGTCTAACCGATTATATAAATTAATTACTTTCAGCAAAGATTCCCAAAACCTCAGGAATCATAAAGAAAGAAAAAAAGAAAAAAAAAACCCACCACCACAACAACAAGAACAAAAAAACCCACCCAACCAATCAACAAATCAACCCCCTGAAAAACACAGGTAAAATCTGTTCCTGATGGCTGTACTGATTTTGTCTGGCATGAGTAAGAGATGCTACCACCTGTCATTTATCCAGTCACACCCTGAAATGTTGGTTAGCACCCGAGAAAGGGCAGAGAAAGCTCTTACTAATATCCTATGAAATCTATCTAACACAATGACATACTATTAAACATATGCTAGCAGGTGTAGTAGTTTGTAATTATTTAGTATATGTCTACCAATAATATATTTATTTAACTCTAATGAGTATGTGTCACTTGATATACATAATCAGTTATCATCCATTTCAAAACTTAATAATATCCATTTTCTTTTTGCAAAGGATGCAGCACACAGATATTTCAATATATTTTCCCTAAAGAATACCATATTGGTATGATTTTTTCTGATTCATCCCATATAAATAGATAACTGGAAAATAAGTATTTCAGTGAAAAAACAGTCTGTATTGTGCTGACTTTATTTAAGGGAGCTTTTCTAGCAAACGATTATTTCCAGTGCAGTCCCACTTGAAATGACTTTCTGAACTACATCTTTACTTCTAACCACCTACTGGATTCTGAGTATATTTACCTCCATACTCATGAAGATTCCAGATTTATTTTTTTGGGGTGTCTGGCTGCATGAACAACTTATCTCCTGAACTTGTGTCAGGATAAAATCCAGCTATGCAACAGTTCCTGTCTCAGAAAATGAACTTTAATTTATTTCCCAAACAAGACCCATGATCAAAACATCCAGGAAAGCAAGACCTGATGGTAGGAAGCCACTGACAAATTAGTAAGACTTCAAGTTTTCAAGAATACTTGTATACTAACTTGAGCTGGCTACTCAGATTTCTGAGCAGTGTCCTAGAATACTGAGGGTGGAAAAAAACCATTGTGTTAATAGATGCTCTCTGGTCTTTCTAACACAGCAAGAATCCAAAGAAGCCTATGAGCTTTACTAACACTTTGGCGAGCAGAGATTTCTACCTTCAGCAGAAGATGGAGAAAACAGCTCGCCTAATTCTTCAGAGTATTTCCTTTTCTGATGACCACTTCCATCTTGCTCGAGGAAGATTATTTATTATTTAAAAGCTAATATCCCAAAGATATTCTGACAGTTAATTATGTGCATCTGTTGAAAATAAGACACAACGTAATGTATTGTTAATATGTAAGTGTACCCAAGGTTGTGGCATCCATCCATCTTCCACAGTGGCCTCCTGTACAGCACGGGACAGAATAAATAGCCTGGTTCCTCTAACGCTACTCAGATAATGCTTTTTAGACCAGAAGAGAAATTACCCAGTAACAGATTTTAACTTCCTCTTGAGAAAAATGATGCAAGCCACTGCTGGGTTGGATCATCCACCTCACATAACCATTTTCTGATCTTTGATCTCAAAGGCCAGAGGGGAGAATGAGCTTGGAAATCTCATACTGTTCATAGTGATAAGGAAGTCATTGTTTATTGATGTTACCAGCCCTTGATCTTTTTTATTGTGCTGTATTGTGGTCTGACCCTTGACTGTGAAGCACACAGGAAATTCATTAATGTTGTTTGTTAGTGGAACTCCGTGATTACTTCTTCCCAGGAATGAAAAACTGAGCATAGGATGCTAGCCAGAGAGATCCTGGATCAAATGCTGACAAGAAAAGCTACTGCATTTTCAAACAATGTGCTAAGTATGCTTATCTGAAGGAAATCATTTATTTGGATTAACAGTGAGAAAAAGTGTTGTTCTTCTATTTAGCAGGTAGGAAAGAAATCTATTTTGGAGAACAGAGTTTGAAAAATGTTCAAAGCTGCTCAATTTTCACTCTGCATTTTCAGGCTGAATGAGTCAGAAAAAGTGAAAGAAACTTATCTAATCTCTTCAGGTAGACAGCAAGTGTACCTGGATGTCCAATATTCCCTTCACTGTTAGAGATCGGTACACAAAATCAGACTACTGGTTCTGCAGGAGCCTCCAAGGAAAAGACATGGCTGATATAATATTTCATAATGGGCCTAATCCTGCACATTCTGTGAGAACCAGGATTGAAGAGGTATTGGCATGGGGACCTCAAATTTTTGTATGTCACTACAGTCAGGTTAAAAGGTTTCAAACCGTTAGAAACTGAAGCATTTCTACATATTATGGAAGTACCCTTTATGAGCACCTTTGAGAATTTAGAAACTGCAGAACCTATAGAGTCAGATACCAGCTAAATGGCAGGTTTTCAGTTTACAGTTCTGAATGTAGACAATCAATTTTTCTCCAGTTCCTGGTATTCACTATCAAAGGTAAATCTGTGAATGAGTCAGCCAAAAACATTACTGCTCAATATGATTTGACTTCTTCCTGGCATCACATGAAAGTCAGTTATCAACTGTACACATTAAGCCCATTCACGCACCTGTACCAAGAAGGTCTGCCAGTTCATGGGCTGATATAGAACATATGCTTCAGCAGGCTGTCACACAGCACACTGAAATTTTTGTGTCAGATCTTAATACGGGAAAGAAGCCTGAGCCCATGGAGGTTGGTGCTTAAGTACCATGTTTAGTGTTCAATTGCTCCTCTGGACTTAGCTTCTTGATCCATGTTTTTAAATTATTTACAGACTTAGAAGCTTTAATTTACCTGAATGTCAATCTGACCAAAAATTCCAGTTTTCTTACTGTGCAGTAATGAATGACATCGTATACAAATCACTTGTCAGTCACAGTTACAGCATAGTGAGAGATGAAATGACACTGTGAACTGTGCATTTTATTAAGTGAACGGGTTAGACTGTTCATGCTATTAAAACCCATCCAATCTAAGACTGGATCTATCAGATCCTTATTTATGTTAATAGAAATTAATAGTACTTTGTAAAAAAGCACTTCTGACAAAACAAGGAGGCTTCTGGACCATGTCCAACTGGCTTCGTTTTAAACTAAGGTTTTACTACATGTTCCATTTGTGTTTTAGTAACAGAAATACTAGCAGACTCCATATAAAACTAGTAGGTACTCTTATCATACATGGTGTTATCATAGGGTATTGTACAGAATCTGTACTTGTTTGGGTTGGAAGGGACCTTAAAGACCATCCAGTTCCAACCCCCCTGCCCTGGGCAGGGACACCTTCCACTAGACCAGCTTGCTCAAAGCCTCATCCAGCCTGGCATTGAACTCCTCCAGGGATGGGGCATCCACAGCTTCTCTGGGCAACCTGTTCCAGTGCCTCACCACCCTCTCTGGGAAGAACTTCTTCCTGATATCCAATCTAAATCTCCCCACTTTCAATTTAAACCCGTTACCCCTTGTCCTGTCACTACAGGCCCTTGTAAAAAGTCCCCCCCAGCCTCCTTGTAGCCCCTTCAGGTACTGGAAGGTGCTATAAGGTCTCCCCGGAGCCTTCTCTTCTCCAGGCTGAACAAGCCCAACTCTCTCAGCCTGTCCCCATAGCAGAGGTGCTCCAGCCCCGCACCTGAAGGTGCTCAGCATCTTCATGGTCTCCTCTGGACTTGCTCCAATAGGTCCATATCCTTCTGATGTTGAGTGCTCCATAGCTGAATGCAGTAATGCAGGTGGGGTCTCAATGCAGACTATCTAACAGATAGTCTAATGCAGAAATGCAGACTAACAATTTCTTTGGATGGACTTATAATAATTTGTTGCCCAAAACAGAAAGCAAGAAGACCTAGACCTTGTTAAAGATGGATGATAGGTGAGTGTCCTGGGAAAACAAAGGAAAAAGCTGGTCCACTACTAAGCAGGGAAAAAAGCTATCAACTCATGGCACTAACAAAAACCTTAATGTTTAATGCATTTACTGCTTCAGTCTTCACTGAAAAGGTTAGATGCAACTGGGCAGACAATGTAATTAACATAAACAACAAAGCATTTAAGACAGAAAAAAGGAAACACGTTAGAGAAAACAAACTGAAGTTAGTTGGTTCTGCATCATCCAGACATGATGAAATTCAGGGAGTATAGAGAATTTGCTGAAGGAATTTCAGAAGCACTTAAAAAAAACATGGATGATGAATGGTATTCTGGAACACTAGGAAAAAAAATCGAACAAGTTACCTATCTACCCTTAACATAAAGGAAAGCAAGAAGAGCTAGAAAACTGTATGTCAGGCAGACTACTTTCCATTTCTAGAAAAATACTGGTATATATTAGCAAGCAAAAAGACTGCAAGCCCCAGCAAAAGGGATGAAGTCTAAAAGCCAAAACAATTTTTCAAAAACAATTTCTCTAAGTGGGGTGAGCGGTGTAGGTGTGTGGGCATGTGTCAGAGAGAGAGTAAACCAAGATTTTAGTTGTTTAGTAGTGACCTGGTTTTGGTTGGGATAGAGTTAATTTTCCTCACAGTAGCTAGCATGAGGCTGTGTTTTGGTTGTGCTGAGAGAATACTGACAACATACTGATGTTTTCAGTTGTTGCTAGGCAATGGTTATATCAAGTCAAGGGCTTTTTCAGGTTCTCATACTGCACTCCTGTTCCCAGCTTCTTCTCTATAAGAAGCTTGGAACAGACGCAGCCAGGACAGTTGACCCAAACTGATCAAAGCGATATTTCATTCCATAAAACGTCATGTCCAGTATATAGGTTGGGGGAGTGGGCTAGGAGTCTGGCTCTTGGGGTTGTCTGTTCTCTTGGGCTCTGACTCTCACTACTCAGGGACCGGCTGAGTGTCGGTTGGTGGGTGGTGAGCCACAGTATCACTTGGGGTTTTTTTTCATTT
>NW_010272689.1:0-4586 GCF_000690775.1 Eurypyga helias
TTTTCTGGCTGAACCCAGCACAGTGAGAGAAACAGTCAGACTGAAGAAAGAGAGAACAAGAAGCTTAGTCATGCCAAATTCATCTTTACAAACTAGGTCAACAGTTTTGTTAAGAAAGACAAAACAGAAATCAGAGAGAATGAGAAACTTCTTTACCAGACCCTAACTATCAAATGGCATCTGATAGGTCACGAGTACAAGATTTCTTTGCCCTTTATGTTTCCCACTCAACCCTCTGCTTCACCATTCTTGCTACTCAAATATTTGCCTCAGTTCACTACCTCAGCCACTGATGTTTTATTTGTGGCTTGCATTTCAAGATTTTCTTTCTAATGCTATATTATTAAATCTTTGAGGTGTTTTCCAAAATTGTTCTTCTCACCTGAAATATCCTTTAACTTCAACCCAAAAGGCTTTTTCCATTTTGTATACTCCCTTAAGACTCATTTGTGTTTTAAAAAGCCATCAACCTGTAATGGTAACTTAAGACTACAGAACTTTACAGCTATGTATACTTAAACAAACAAAAAACCCAACCCAACCCAACCCAAACCAAACCAAACACCCCCACACACACAAAACAAACAAACAAACCCCCAACCAACCAACCAACAACAAATAAAGCAGGACACTGTGCTGATTTTGGCTGGGATAGAGTTAATTTTCCTCACGGTTAGTTTTCTTCACAGTAGATAGTATAGGCCCATGTTTTAGATTTGTGATGAAACCAGTTTTGATAACACAGGGATGTTTTCATTATTGTCAAGCAGTACTTACACAGAGTCAAGGCTTTTCTGCCCCTCCCACTGCCCCGCCAGAGAGTAGGCTGAGGGTGCACAAGAAATTGGGAGGGGACACAGCCAGGACAGCTGACTCCAACTGACCAAAGGGATATTCCATACCATATGTTGTCATGCTTAGCATATAAAACTGGAGGAAGAAGAAGGAAGTGGGGGATGTTTGGGGTGATGGTGTTTGTCTTCCAAAGTAACTGTTATACATGATGGAGCCCTGCTTTCCCGGAGATGGTTGAACAACTGTCTGCCAGTGAGAAGTAGTGAATGAATTCCTTGTTTTGCTTTGTTTGTGCACACATTTTCTACTTTCCCTATTAAACTGTCTTCATCTCAACCCATGAGTTTTCTCACTTTTCTGATTCTTTCACCCATCCCACCAGGGGGAAGTGAGTGAGCAGCTGTGTAGTGCTTAGGTGCTGGCTGGAGTTAAACCACACAAACACATTAAGCTAAACCACCTAGTTCCCACAGGTAAGTGTGTATATTTTATGTACTCTCAGACATCTCAGATATTCTTTTCTTACCATACAAACTGATGCATTGATTGAAATGAGATTGCAAATTCTTTGTTAGAGGGATCATAAAAGATCATGATCTGTCCTATGTTCACTCACAGATGTTATTTTTGCTCCATCCCAGATAGCTATCACAGTAGGATAGAAACTAATTCAAGTGGAGGCAAGAGCACCTGCTAGTTAGTCTAGTGCAGCTGCTTAGAACTGAGTCTCTCAAAAGCTTTAATTATAAAAGATACTAAAACATAAGTGACTCAAAATCACTGGAGCTTACTTGGTATGTCTGATTCAGGAAATTCTTGGCACAGAAAATGCCGAATCCAACCTGTGATTTAATTTTAGAATACAATTTGAGTTTAGATCAGAAAAGCCCATCTCAAAAATCACCCACAGAGTGAATACTACTGTGAATCCTCCACAACTACTCCTAGCCAACAAAGAAAGGAATGAAGCAGGAGTATTATTTTAGATTTCTGAACTTTAATTTTTCACACCTCCTTCACATACATCTGGGGTGGATTGAAGAGTTAGTAATAGGCTTGATTAATTGCTTGGCTTTTTGATGCGGGAATTCATACCATATAATTAGAGTTTTCACTGAAGAGGGTAAATTATTTCAAATCCTACATAGATGGGGGAGGCTTTCACTTCAAAGATTTCTCACCAGCAGCCATTTCCCTCTAGATCTTTTTCATTGGGGCAGACATTTTCTAATTCAATAATATCAGCTTTTATTGTTCAGAGTAAAAAGTGTTTCTTGATACTTGAGTTTCATCTATCTAACTTGAGACATTTTAGTCCTGATTTTCTGGTCCATTAAAGCCCTATTTGTGAAAAGTTTTTTTACCAGGACACCAAATGCAAATCACAGGTGAAAATAATGGATGTCTTCAACACTGTCAGTAGGGAACAAGATGGATTTGGTAATTTTACATAAACACAAAGTGGTTGAGGTTGGAAGACACTCTGGAGAACATGTGGTCCAGCCCCCTGGCTCAAGCAGGCCCACCTAGACCCATTTGTGGAGGACCATGTTCAGAAAGCTTTAAAATCTCTCCAAAGATAGACACTCCACAACCTCTCTCAGTAACCTGTGCCAGTGCTCAGTCACCCTCACAGGAAAAATTGTTTCCTGATGTTCAGAGAGAGCTTCCTGTGTTTCAGTTTTTACCCATTGCCTCTGGTCTTGTCATTAGGCATTATTGAAGAGAGTCTAGCTTTTATAACTACTCATTTTAAAATATGTGGCTTTCATATATTCCATGTATTAAGGTTAGGGAAACTAAAGACTGCATTAGGTGACTAAAAAACAGGCAGGTGAGAGAAAAGATAATTTACAATGTAATGCAAGACAGGTTAACCCTAAATTACAGTAATGTTATATTCCCATCTTCACTGAGTTCAGTTGCAAATACATGTTTCTTGGTATTTCTTGCTGATTACCTTGAATTCATGATGGTGAAGTCCAAGGGCAAAATGCGTCATTAGAAATCATTAGTGAGAAAAAAATAAAAGGAGACTTCTCATTGGAAGCAATGGTCCCTTTCCTGATGTTGATATTACGTTTGGTAGGTCAAACTCCAAACCTACCATTTTCATTTTTCTTCCTAGGCAGTATTCTGAAAGGAGGATTCATGTTTCACCATGAATTTGTTCAACACCTCCAATACTGTGTTCAGTTTTGGGACCCTCACCACAAGAAAGACATTAAGATCCTGAAACACATTGAAAGAAATGCAATGAATCTGCTGAATGCTCTAGAGAACACATCCTATGAGGAACTGCTAAGGGAACTGGGGTAGTTTAGTTCGGAGAAAAGCCACCATCAGGGGACACCTTAGTGTTCTCTGAAACTACATGAAAGGAGGTTGTTGCAAGATGGTTGTAAGTTTTTCTCCCAAATAACAGGTAAAAGGGCAAAAGGAAACCTCCTTAAGTTACATCAGGGGAGGTTTAAATTGCATATTAAAGAAAAATTTCTTCACTGAAAAGATTATCAAGAAAGAAGTGGAAAAGGCTGCCCAGGGAAGTGGTAGAGTCACCATCCCTGGAGGTATTTAAGAGGTGTGTAGATGTGGTCCTTCGGAACATGGTTTAGTGATGGACTTGGCTCAGTTAGGTTATCTGTTGGATTCAATGAACTTAAAGGTCTTTTCCAACCTAAAATATTTTATGACTCTGTATTTCTAGGATCTTGCATGTTCAATGACATTTTGCTGTTGAGAGGCAACTTTTCTCAAGTTCATATTCTGTGAAGTATGCAGAGTAGTGAACACTGTTCTAATTCAACCCATAAGACACACACTGTATAATATCATATTCATTGATTCTATGAAGAAATAAAACCTTAACAAAAGGACGACAAGAAAGTTAGAAGTGGTTCTGGCAGATTGACAGATCCTGAAGTTACTGCTCACACAGTTATCCTTCAAAGACAGGATAATACACACATTTAGTTCACTTTTGTATCTTATTACAACTCTTCACAATACTTAAATTAGCTTTTACTTTGATATGATCTTATTGATTAAGCAGGTGCTTTGTTTGAACAATAATGTTTCCATGGAGACTGCAGGGTAGGAAGGCATATTTGAGAGACACCCCATGTCTGACAAAAATTATAGGATTTCTCTGTGTGGATAGCAAACTTCATTCCATGACACATGGAACAGGTTGGAGATCAGTGGTCTTACTAGCAAACCTCTGAAGATTAAATTCTTTTGTTTAGACTGCCATTGACTCATTATAAACTAGCAAGATAGATACAAGAGAAAAAAAAAAAAAACACCTTTGCACTCCAAGTAAACTTTTCCTTAACCTGTCTGGAAGCATTTAATATCTCAGACACCATGGTATTATTTACTTATCCTCATAATTTTCGAATCAGTAAGATAGAACTTATTTCTACTATGTGCTGAGTATTCTGGCAAGGTTGAGAATAATTTCCCACAATTTCTGTTAAAACTGCATGTGTCTATCAGCCTACTGAACTTGGTTAAAAATAGTATTCCTTTTGTTTCAAGGGGCATGTTCAGAGGTGGTAGCTGTGGCACTTACTAGATTGCTGTAAACACCAGTTCTGTCACAATTATTTCAAGCAAAAGCAAAATGGCTGTTTACTGGAATTATTATCTGAATCCTTCAAAAAGAACTTTATTCTTGTGTGTTTGGGGTGGGGTGGGTGGTGGTTCTTTTGTTAGTGTTCTTTTTTTCCAGAAACCTAGCTTTTACAAAAAAAACAACAAAAACACTGGAGAGGAGAGGAGAGGAGAGG
>NW_010272689.1:4652-27888 GCF_000690775.1 Eurypyga helias
GAGAGGAGAGGAGAGGAGAGGAGAGGAGAGGAGAGGAGAGGAGCACTGAAATTTTTTCTTAAGGTATATTTTCCTATAATTTCCATAGTATAACAATATTAAGACTGTTATTAACATACTGGCTGTTTTATATACCATCATATTAAGTAAAAGAAAATAATATCTATCTGCTTGAAATCCTTTCTTGGAACACAGTATGAAAAAGAAGAAGATCAGGACAAATTTTCAAGTAGTTTCTATTACAAGTCTTTAAACATTCAGTTATTTGAAGGGATAAATCCTAGATCCTTCACACAGCCAAAGAAAATTATCTGTACACAGGGAAATTTAACCAGAAGAGCTACCCCTAAAATGTAGACTAACAATGGAAATTTTCTATGAAAAATTCTTCCTCAGGAGGGCTAGGAAACTGCATAAGGGGGTCTTGGAATCTTCTGTTCATGTCTTTGCTTCTTCAATAGAACACTTCTTTGGTCCAGACACTGTTGCAATGCTTTCATGAGCATCAGTATCACAGAAAAATCACAGCATACTCTGAATAATACAATTTTAATAGTTTTAGTGTCTCTCGGGCCTTCCAGAGTTTAAGTAACCTTTTTTACAAATTGATATTTTTTTAATTATGAAGGAATATGTGAAAGAGGAAAATAAATTGTATATATATGTGCATAGAACACACATTATTGTTCCCAAATCCTCAACAAAGTGAAATAAGAAACCTACAAACATGATTTTTAGAAGTAAAACAGTCTGACCAGTGATTTAGATTTTTAAAAATGGGGTTATAACATATGTTAAATGTATTTCAGAAGAAAAAATAACCCTGTCTGAAACTCAGAATTTATAACTACTTCTGGAAGAGAAAACTTACAAATTACAGGAATAGAAAATAAAGACTTTGGAAACTCTGAGTTTTCTTTTTCCTCAGTGCAGTTCTCTGCAACTGTTACAAACTTTTAAACAGAGTTATTTTCTACATAACGAAACCTCTGATTTTTATCAGAGTGCAGATACAATGATTTGCACACACACACACCACCACCACCACCACCCCCTGCCCCCTCCCCCCAGTTAGAGAAACATTATTATACTGGACTTCAATTGAATGTTAGCTTTGTCCCAATTGCAAGAGTTCTAATATTTTTAGATTTGAAATGTTGATTAAAAAAACAGATCCATGAAAACACCTCTACTTACTGTAATATTCTGGGTTTTAATAAAATACTATTACTTTTATTAAAATAATAAAATACTGAGTTTTAATCCCATCTTTTGAGTATAGGCTTCCATCATTTTTAGGTAAATCATCATAATTTTGTAAAAAGTTACTTACTCACTTCCAGGAGACAGTAAGAAGATATTACTTCCCTGACAGTTATTCTATAATAAAGCTCTTTTAAAGGTAATTTTATTTAGTTGAAACATGTATTTATGCCTGCATTATAGCAACAGAATATTGTGGTTTCTGAGTTTTGTAAGTCACACTGGTGACCTTTACTTACTCACACATATTTAGAAACACCCAATCCTTGTTTTCTCACCTCTTGCTTCTTCCTTGCCTGTACTGTATTGGACCAAGTACCATGAGGTGCGATGTATCTGTGCACTTCCAGGAACAATCAATCTTTCATACTTTCTCTGAAGAGACATTGTTCCTCATAATGAAAGGGAAAATGGAAACTGAAGACTAATAAGCCTTTATGAAAAGATCCTTTTTTTAAAGATTCTAAGACAGGTAAACTTAATAAACCTCATGAAATACTGTATTTTTTTGCTTGCTGTGCTTTTATCTAATGTTATAATACAATATATTTTTATCACTTTGATGGATGTAAGGTACTGTACTTAGTCACAAGAGTTGTTACACAATGGATTTTGGAGTACATTGTAATCAACAAAATAATCCTTCTGGTTTGTAGCCTTCCTTTGAAGGCCTGTCACAGCATAAGAACATTTTGTCTATTCCATCTTAATACTATTTTCCCCTGGCTTTCATCTCTTCTGTAAACCAGAAAACATAATGGCAAATGCCTTAACCAAATGGACATAAATGTTAGTACCATTATTTTCCCTTTGAGGGCCAAACTATCACAGCAGGGCTGCTGAATGAAGCACAGTGATGTAACAATGTGCGTAGCTGTACACAGAACAGGCGATTGTGAAAAGGATATGGGAAAAACATGATGACAAGTATCAGGATAATAAAGAGAAAAGAATATGAAATGTTGGCTGGTAATCTGTTTTGATCAGAGCTGTACCATGTTTTAACTATCAGCAGCAAAACTTGAACTGAATAGACTTCAAAGGAAACTAAACCCCACAAAGGACATAAAGAATTATCCAAAGGTTGCAGTTTTATTTGTTTTCTGGGGCAGCCTATGTTGAGCAAGATTATTTATTTTTAATTATTATTAAAACAAAATACAGCCTAAAAGAAGAAATATTTCCATTACAGAGCAAGAAAACAAACCCATATTCATAGTGAATGGATCAACTAATACACAATAAAGTATGAATTCACTTTTAAATTAGGAACACCTTGGTAATTCCCTCAGAAACTAATCTAATGCTTGTGAAGTAAAAGATCCATTGTTTGATGCTTTGTTTAACAAGAACATTAATTAAAATTAGTTCAATGCTGATATTTTGGATAACTATGTACTTTTACTATACAATGATGGGGAAAGTACATGAAATGAAGGCACAGTTTTATATTGGTTGTAGAAAAATAACTATTTTTTTCATGGGAAAGAAAGGTATAATAATATGGGGTTTTATTTTCTCACTGGAGGTGTCACATTTTGGTTGCATTACTACTGTGTTGCCTATGCAAGCTCTGACAAAATGTAGCTATGCGTGTTTTTCAGGAAAGAAGAACAAAACATAACAACTGGTTAATAATATGCGTAACATCAAAAAACAGACAAAAAGATTATTTTCAGCAGAAATTGGAAATGAAATACACTTTAATTTGAGATTTTACTTTCATGAGCAAGCTTAAGTCATAGGCCTTTCAAAAAGCAGTCTTTAACATTTCAGCAAAAGGAAAAATATTTGAAGGGCAGACAAGGTCTACCAGTTTCGAACTCCAAATATGTATAAAAATTGCTCTTGTGTGTACAGTCTTTAAAGTGCTTTCTAATTCCCACTGAATTCAATATATTCAGTTTTCTCAAGTTGAATTTCCCTGATCCTACCCCAAAATAGAATTCACGGAGCTGGAAGAAGAAATTACTACCCTGGTTGTCCAACAGCTCAGGTCTTGCCTAGGGTACAATACAAGCTGTTAGTTAAAGGGCTTTTCCAGATGTAGGAGACAATATAAACCAATTTTTGCCCATTAGTCAGCTGAAGAGTTTGCTTAAGTTCTTGTATTCTCAACCTGCAGGAAAGTTATCTCACTACCATAGGCAAGGACATTTTGAATTACTGTTTCTTCATGACAGAACTGCTTCACTTCATATATTAGAAGTGTTGAAATAGTAATTTATCTGGAGACCAAGCACACAGAAATTATTCTTTAGCTTGAAAGTCCAGGCCCCCCTCCACCCTCAAAAAAAAAAAAAGGTCAGCCTCCCTCAGCAAATTGTATCTGCCAATTCATAAAAAGTATAAGACAATCAGTAAAAATCATAGAAGTCTTAATTTTCCAGTGTTCATTTTTTTCTTCTCTCATCATGATAATTTTTGAGACATTATTATACGTTTTTTCCCTTTTCCCCATAATGAACCCTAAATAACCAGTGTGGGTGATACGAAAAATTCCATGTGGAGAGTTAATTATTTTTCACTTGTACAGAAAAGAAAGAAAATACTAGATTTATTTGTCATTCAGATTTTTTTTTCTATCTGTTTTCAGTTATTAACTGAAAGACCAATTACTCTTTCAACCTTACCTAGGATTAGGAGATATTGGTTAACACCAGTACTCCTTACTTGCACTGAGTGGTGATCATATTTAACAATATATTTTTTAGTATTCCTAATAATAAGATGGTGTTTTATGGTTTAGCCTACTTTGTCATACACGTTCCTTCAATTTCAGTAAGTTAGTTCAGTGAAAATAGTTAATTTACTTTAAAAACAGTGTAATTTTTGATTAAAAAGTAGTATCCATACTTTAGTATGGATTTAGTATCCATAACTCATCCTCCTCCTTTAGATTACTAATTCAAATTTAAGTATGCTTGCCTTTTATTACTCTTGCTATCAGATATATGGTATAACTAAGTCCTTTTACAGGGTCAGTGTCTTACATTTCCAATCTAACTCAAAGACTGAGCATACTCAGATAGTTCATGTCCATCTCCAAGACATCTGTTTTAAACATATAATTGTATATTTAAAAACCATAAGGCAATATTTGTGAATGAAATCCATTATTATTGTACCCCTAATGTGCAGTGCATTTGTAAATATCTGTTCTTTATGTATGAATCTGTTTTAATGTATGTTTATGACAAAACAAATACACAGAAATAGTAAAAGACAAGCTTTACACTGCATTACTGTTATCTGCTATTCCTTCTTTTTTCTGATTCTTTATTGTCATATCTATGGTTTTAGATGGTACAGCGAATGGTGTAGTAACTTTTATCTTGTACTGGGAGATGGTGATTTAGGAGTCCTTGTTTTAAAATCTCACATGTTCCTTCTGATTTTTTGGGTCTAAAATGGCAGGCAGTCGATATATGGTTAGTTAAATGAATATCTCAGCTGAATTTGGAGCTTGAAATAGAGGTCCACTATGTAAAGCCAACTTACAGGCATTTCTTTTTTGTGTCGTTACACAGGCTTTCTATAACAGTTTCTACAACTTCTGTTACTAATGGTGAACAATGGCAATAGCATAAGAAAATGGCATATAGGCTCAGAAGTACTGAATACAGAAAACTGCATATGAATACATGGTTATTCAGGAGTAACATTCCCTCTAAAATATTAGTATGCTGGTCATTACTTTGCTCAGTGTATCTTCCAGGATGAAGTTAGGAATGACTGCTGCAGATAAACTATTGAGCTGACTGAAGTTTGTTTATAAATTTTTGGCTTTTTAAGATCAAGCAGGGTTTTGTGTGCATGGCTACCTGGTATCTCCAGGCATGTTACAGCTGAAGTGAATGAAAAAGGTTTTGGTCCTTCTCATGACACTTATGCCTGCATTGACTGAATGCAATCGTGGTCATTTCATTCACTTTGTTAGCGTGTGGATCCTGCTCCTCATGTCCATAGAAAGCTAAGTGTTCCCAGCCATGCCATTTTGCACAACCTCATTCAGCTGCTAATCCCCAATTCCATTTCCACTGTAAACCTCAAAAATGTTTTCTATTTTTGCTATTTGTGAGCTATCATTTCACATCACATCACTAGAAATCATTCCCTACCTGTGCATTTCCTTACAACCTTCTGCATAAAAGTTTATTTGGTCTATACTCAGTTGTCTGCATATAAACCAAATCTGCACGTTCTCTGTGTTTAAGAAGTCTTATGTGTACATGAAAATTAGGGTACTAAACAGGCAATTGGATTTTTCTGGCATGCAGTTTCCTAGTGTGCATCTACAGATGCTCACTGATGATTATGGTAATAAATATTGTAGACTCAATTAAAAGTAATGTATTAAAAACATTATTCGTGGTTATAGTTGTAACAATATATTTATGTGCGTTATTTGAAGAAGTGGAAACTACTTACTGCTCATAATAGTTACATTTATTGTGTAGGATATACTGCAAATAAAAAGTACAGGAAGTAAGACAAGGTAGGAAACAATGAGTTTTTAACACATACTGTTATGGATGAAGAAAAACTGATTATAAGTCAGAACAATATCTATGATTCTGATCATCCAGCTATTCAATACAGACAACTCCTAATAAAGTCACAGTGGGAGTTTTTTATCCTGAAAGACTGCAAGGTGAACCCTTTAAACTCACCTTTAGTAAAATTGTTTAATAGAATTCTTATTATTCTGGAGTTTATCATACTGTTTCATAATTCTCTGCGCTGAATCTCTCCTGCTTAATTTGGAATGTGTATTTTATATAAACCTTAATATTTTCCTTGAAAAGGTTTTTTTATAAATTATTGTCAATAAATATTTTGCCATCTCACAGTAAGCTACAGGACTAAAAAGGTGTAACATGCAAAACAACATAAAAAGCACTTTTTTTCCCCCCCTCCCATGAATGGAAAATCTCAGTGGAACCAGTGAGAATTACATTGAGATTATGCAAATAATGGACAGGATTTTTTGCTCCACTATTTAAGTACACATTATCTTCACAACATTCAGACAGGAAAAGTAATTGGGAATTGTTATTCTCCAAATCACAGTTCATTCTCTGATATTCCTGTAATCTAGCAATGTAAGGAAATAACTTTCTTCCCTGTCAGTCACCCTGTTTGCTGGTAGAAAAGGACATATGCAGTGTGGTGAGTTGGGGTCTGCTGAAATTATTTTCCTCTCTCTTCTCATTGCCAGCTCATTTGATCCAAAAGAAGTGCACTGCAGTTTGTGCTTTCCTCACACTCTTACACAATGTTCAGTTAATTTGAGCAGCCTATAAATATGGAAGGCACCTTAAACCAGGTAGCTACTTAATGTATGACATGCAACCTTGTGACAGAAATGTTAATTACAAAAATTGTTTCGGCTAATGGGAAAAAATCTGTTAATTATCAAAATAAGTGATAATAATAGAGAGAAAACTCTGCTTCTGTTGGTAACTCAGTTTTGAAAATCTGAAAGAGACAATGTACCTGTTGTTTGAGTTATATACAATCCATACATAGTAGGGTAATGATAGCAGTGCAAGTTGCTGTCAATTTACTGAATCAACATCCATCACATAAAGTTATTAAATATACATCTATCATTTCATGTATTAGAAATAAAGTCATTGTAATAGAATTTTGTCATAAGATCAATAACTTAGAAAATAGATGTCTTGGCTTCACCTCAGTGTTTACAGTGTTTGGTAGCAGGAGACCATTATCCTTTGACAATGTTCTGTAGTGGTGGCAATATATTTTAATTTTAAGATCAAGTACAGTGTATGTCCTTCATTTCTTATATTATATATAGATTTTTGCATTAAATTTACTATGGCAAGGCACAATGAAACACCATTCATTTTAGTCCTTCTTTACTTTATTGCAAACCTGACTGATGACACACTTGCATTAAATTGTTTCATGCTCCTGGCTTATCTCTGCTGCACTGAAAATATAATACACAATGAATGCAGTAGCATGTATTTCTTAAATGTATACCAAGCCTGCTGCCTGTCTTCAGCTGATATGTAGAATGGGCATAGGAGTTAGTGACATGAGAAGTTTTTCTTTGGATTTAGCCAAGCATCAGTATAACTCTTTTGGCTACTAAACTTTTCTCCTTGATTTACACTGGTATAGATGACAGACAACTGTATTTTCATGAATATTTGTTACAGCCACAGCTTTTAGATAAAGCTTATGTCTTAGACTTTTTTGATTCTTTTTTTTTTTTCCTCCCTTACAGGTTCTTAAATTACTTGAAGCAATTACATATACCCATATTGGAAATGAAGATTTCTTACAGTAAACTAATGACTGTTCAATATTTTAAACACAATATCTGCTATCGAATGTCAACATCAACAGTAATTTCTGTTGACTGATGATAAAAGAAGTGACAAAACACTCGTGACTTTCAGCTCTACTTGGGAAGACCAGACAGTGTCTGGTGAATGCTTGGTTTGCCTCTACACTGGAGGACACTAGAAATTTCAGTAACATGACAAAGATACATCTCTCCTCGCCTACATGCTTCAACTTCTGGGTAAAGTACCACTACTCTCTCATAGAGCAGATAGAATAAAATCCAAGGGCAGAAACAGTTTGTCAATGATTTTGTAAATATCAGGAAGACTCTTACTTTCTCTTTTTTATGCAACCTCGGCAAACTGAAAAGGAATTCTGGAACTGCAGTACCCCACTCAGTAGTCTAGATGATGTCCTATTTATGTTTCATTGAATGTTATTCATGCTCACCTTCTTTTATTAGAAGTATAACAGCTGATGTAACTTTATACTGTATTTGTCCCAGTAACTTTATATCTTGATTTCTTGTCATCTACCAACATGATGAGTTCTGAATGTACAATAGGAATTTTCAGACCAGATATTAGAAATTTTTGTGCTGAATTTAATACCAATTCTGTTAGTCCATCTTTGAGATCATATAAAATTTGTGTGATGTATTAATACCTTTCTATAAAGGAAATGTTTCACATTTTGTCCTACTAACCAAATTTCTGTAAAATAATCTTACATTTATTTCCAGTGTTAATAACAAAATTGAGACTGATTACCTGTAAGTAAGAGTCTTCCCTAGTTTGTCCATATAGTATAATATACTGATATCTTCACTTTAAGCCAGCAGTTTATGTAATTTGCAAATCTTATGCTCATGAAAGTTTCACGAGTTTTTCTGATAATTTCTCAGCATAAAAACCAATTTATAGGAACAGTTGTATGACATCTATTATATTTTCCCACTAAATAAATACTCAGTTTTTAAACAAAAGTTTTCACCTGTATAATTCCCTATATAAAATTCTTTCTTTCTCCCTCCTCCCACCCCCATTATGGTTTCACTTAGTCTTGTATTCTTACTAAGTCTAAGAAGCACTGATTTGGAAAGCAAGGAAGACAAATTGTAGCTGGACACAAAGAGATCAAAAAATCAAAGGAGACAAAACACTGAAATATATTAAAAAATAAACAAAGATAAAAATCTTTCCTTAAAGAGGCTTGTGACTTTCAGATATACCATAACTCCTGAGCTAATTGAACCTTTATGTAAAGACTACCAGCACTAGGTAATTTTATGGATAAACAGTAATTTAAACTGTATTGCAACATAAGATTTATATTTTCTAATATTTATGGAAAGATGTTTGGAATTAATTCCTTTTTCTATTTGTCTGTAGAGATTATGAATATCTGCAAAAATATTATCTGTACATATATATATATGTACAAATATACACACACACACATAGTACTTCCATAAAAAATAAAAAAAACAAAACCAAATCAAAACAAAACTATTTTGAAGATTTAGTCAGTAAAGTTAGCTTAAAGAAAACTTAAAAAAAGCCAATGAAGTGATATAACTAGACATTTCTTAAGCTCTAATTTCATTGTAAATGCTATAGTTTTCATGATGTACATGACAACCATATTTTAAGATCCGACAGTCTTTTCTTAGTGTTTTAGAAGAGAAATAAAAATGATCTTTTAGTTCATCATTGTCAGTTGAATGCAGAATTCCTCCTTGATATAGTTCATACCAGTATAATGGAAATCATTGGAAAATCTAAAATATTTTTATACTAAGACTAAGGAACAGCCAGGTATGAAAAAACCTGTATTTGTTTTATATTCTTATCTCTGGTAATATTTTATAAACATTCTTATTCTGTGTTCACTTTCGTGCTGCCAGTTCAGTCTAGGCTGTATTTAATATGCAGCAAAAGACTCTGAATAGGTAAATATTCCAGGCACTCAAAAAAAAACTTTCCTTTTATGTTGTGAATATATAGGGAAATCTGTATCCAAAGTAAAAGTTTATGTGTCTTTAGACTATCACCTTTGAACAAGTGTATGGTTTAATTTCATAATTTATAGTTAGCTTCAAAAAACCCCTAACTTATTCTTAAACATTGATTTTGGATGCTAAAATTAGAGCAGAGTTATCACTCAGAGGTACCTATTTTTATTAATTTTTATGTTTTAAACTACTTTACTGGGACTAAAGTTGATATAAATATAACAAAATAGACATGGTACACAAATTAAAACCTAAAAATATTGTAGACCAAAAAAGCTAAGCTGAATCTTTAGTATTGATTGATGTCATTGTTATTATGCCCATTTATGCAAATTAAGGATTTGTTCATATACTGGGTGAAATTCCTTGATCACTCCTTTACTGGACAGTGCAAAGTAACTGTCAAAATGTTTAAAATATATTAGTGAAGAAATGGTTACCAAATAGTATTTCAAACAGCCTAATTTTTCATCTTTTCATAGCGAGTATTCATAGAATAAAGGGGTTTATGTGGTGTGGTTGTCTTTTTTTGTGTTAGCAGTACTGTGGACAAGACAAAATTACTTCTCCATTCTGTCAATAAAATTCATGACAGTTTGTTCAGTTGCATTATATGAAATTGCTAATGTCAGCAACGTAGATAGAAAATAACAGAAATGAAGGTAGAGCAGCACATTATGACGGGTTGTTGTATCATCTACTGTACCAAAATGGTTTCTATATTGACCCAAAAGAGCTCTCCTGTGCTACTTATACATTCTGGAAAAATAGTATGAGTCTCGTTAGTTCATAACAGTAAGACATTCCTAGCCTGGTATATACTTCAAGTATGTGTTTGCCACTAAATCTGAACAGGAAAACAGGTGGGGCTTTTTACTCAACTGGAAGAAGTGCCTCCACAAATCAACACTAAGACAAAGTATTTCTGGGTTTTAGAAATGGACAGTTCAAATGAAAACTGGTAAATCTGAGCTACCTTTTGATATCTCCCATTTCAACAACCAAATAATTGATATTTTGAGACTTCAGTTCTCATTCAGAATGTACATGGGTAAATTTTGAAAATCTATCCCCTTTTTATCATACTGGAATTGAAGCTGAATCGATTGTTTTGTTATCATTTTCATGCACCATGACATAGAAACATGGAGAATCATTTGTGCAGTCCCATGGGGTTTCTTCATTGCAGAGGATTCTGCTGTACCCAGTAAAGTTCCATGGTGAACAGAAAAAAAAAAAAAAAGGAATATATTATCATATATTAAAGTCAATAATCAGTTTTTAAGTAGTCTTCACCAAAAATTTCACTGTCAACTGTAGGTATCAGTGTACATACTGCCAATATAAAATATTGATGAAACTGATAAAAAAGTCATTTATGATCATGAATACACTGCATAATGTAACTCAGTGCGGAAGATCCCAAAACTAGCTCTCGGAATGCTTGAACCTCTATCTGAAGTGACACACTGTCAAGCAGGGAGATGCTAGCTCAGATCCTGAAAAAGCATTGAAGTGTCAGCCTTATACAGCATCGTAAGTAATTATCTCAAAAGTAGGAGGAATTAGCTTATTGCAGCTCTGCTAAAATGACTATACTGATTACAGGTCTACAGCTAATTCTTACTCTGATAAGTTGGGAAATGTCTGCACAACTCTTGCAGTATAGACTCGTGGTATAGGATTTACCCTAAGGCCTACATACACCAGAAAAAATACCATTGCAAAATTATGCTCCTATTTCAGAATCCAGCAATATTTATAATTATTAATACTATTTAACATGGTAAAATAGTTCATATCACTTGGTGGCAACATATAAAGTCTCTGAAAAAAAACAATTACTTCATAACCTGCAGTTTTTGGTCTCTGGATAATTCTTAAACTTAGAAGGAATAAACTAATCACATAATTGCTCTCACATTATACAGTTGTTCCCACATAAAGTAGCTGACACTCAACTACCTAATCAGGTGTGATTACAACGGTAGTATTTGTGAATACTTAAAAAAAAGAAATCTTCCTATAAATCTTAGGAAATGAAGGGCAATGACTAGCAAAGAAAATAACATGTAATAAACAGATGAAAAGCAACAAGTCTGAAAGAGAGTGTTTGGATTCCAGGGAATAGTGATGAAAACAATGAATTAATTTAAATGTCAGTGCTCAGGCTGAATCAAAGATTTGTAAAATAAAGAAACTCCTCAGGAGAACTGAGATAGAAATATATCAGGTTTTTGACCCTAAAGAAACAGAAAGAAATATAAAAATATGTATTTTAAGCATCTCTTCATACTCAGTATAAAATTGTCTCTTTAATTTTTGGACTACTTTTTTTTTCAATTCTGGCTATTTTTTGCTCAAAGACAGATAAATCTTAAAATGAAAAATATTTAAAGTACAGAAAAAAAAGAATTTTTTGTAAGGTGAATAAATTGAATTTTCTATAATTTTTGTTGTAAAATTGTGGGAATGTGTCAGCAAGTTTTGAAATCACAAACCTCAATATCTCCAATATTTTGACTGAAATTATTAATTGAATTCTAATAAAATATAGCAATAGTTACCATTCCTAATTCATTCCACATAGTAAGTTGAAGAATGCGCAAGTTTCCTAATAGTAACACAAACATCAAAATGCTACTGATACTCCTAATAACTTTTCTGCAGACTTTAATATGATACATTAACACTTCTTTGGTTCATTCCATGTTTTTTATCCATAGAAATTGTACATTACTTGTAGAAAATACTGTTTTAACAAATTGTACATGTGAGTGAAGAGTGGAAGTTTACATCCGACTCCTTTCCTTGTAACCCCTCACAGTCCTCATCTTCAAATGCCACTTGGTCTTTAGGTTCTCTGAAAGGTATTATAATGTGATTTATTTGAATGCATAGAGACAGGTACATAAGTTAACCAAAGATCTATTTGAGGTAGTGATATTACTAAATATGTACTCATTCCCAGAAGTATGGATTTTAGCCCTGACTGTTTTTAAATATGTGCGTGTGGCACATATATATTTAATTTAAATATTTGTATAAATAGTACCAAGCCATCACCTTGTCTCAGAATGTATTGATAAGCAATGCTACCTTTAGCTACCTGCATGTACATACAGTATTGTACATTAACAGAATAAAAAAAGAAAAAAGAGGAACTTTATGGAATTGTGCATATAAAAAAGACCAGATTCCTAGCAAGAAAAAAATCAGTAAACTACTAAAAAATTGTGATGATTCACTAGTTTACAGAACTGGAAACCCGTGCAACATTATTTAAAAACTAATCATAGTAAATTTAATCACAGTATTTAGATTATACTCAGCAGAGATTCCATAAATCTTTATTTAAATCTACACAGTGTGTAGTATAATCAATGTTAATTGCAGCAACAGCAATAAGAAAATTTACTCCAATCCCTTAGAAAATATTTTATCACTATTGTACAACATAATCAAACTAAGTCTTGGGTAGGCAAAAGGAGATTTAAGTGAGGGATTTAAACAATTCTATGCCTGAATGAGAACAGAAAACTTTATTGTCTTGTTTTTTTAGTTTGCCTCAATGCACCCACAGATAAGGAGACAGTATAAAAAAAAAAAAAAAAAAACCATAGAAAAAGAATTACTTTTTTTTTCTTTACTCTTTCAGAGATAAAAATATAAAATATAGGATTATTAATCTGATCTTCATTAACATAAAATGCTGACAGCTAAAATGAATGATCATTTTCCATCCGAAATCAAGATTTTATATTTTTTTTAAGTTATTCTCTAAAGTGTCCTGAATTCAGAAAATACGTGAAACTCTTCAGTTTGCCAAAAGCTGGTTTGATTTGTATCTGTTGAATAGAATTATCCTATTTTAGGTTCTAATTACCCATTTGAAAAAGGTTATAATAAAATGCAAGGATGAAATCAATCTCCTGAAATTCAATGAGAAGGTTGGTTTGGAGGTTAGGTAATGCCAAACCTCAAAGTTCCCTCTTTCAGTCCTTCAAATGTTTTAATAGTAAACTCAGAGTTATGACTTCAAAACTCTTTTAAAACGTCTTTGATATCTGTTAAACTATATGCTTGTAAGTAGTGATTTGTCTTTTTTTTTTTCAGACTTGTGTTGCTAGTAAATATTTAATATAATTAAGATATTTAAAACATTTCATAGATATTCATGTTTTTATAGAATAAAAGAGAGGTCTTCTAAAATGCATCTGTGATAAATGTTCACTCTGATATTGCTATTCCCTGGAAAACTCCAACTACCACAGATGTAGAGACACAGTTTGCCAAAATGAGTTAATGTAAGCTCATTTTTCAAATTAATTCATGCAAATTGTATTTCTGAAGCGGTCTTATAAGAGTACAGGGATAGATTTATGGAGTGAGCAACTTCTGAAGAGAGGAAGAGACATTTTGTTATCCAGTGAAACTTCCCGTGTAACAAAGCGAGCACACTTGGCAGAATCAATCCATGTCAAATCTAGTACATATTTCTTTTTCTAAGGAAGGTTAGATAAACAAACAAACAAATAAATAAATAACTTCTCTTCTTCTTATCGTGTCTTTGTCTGTTAATTTGGAAGACCCTTTACACGTTTATCAGTGGGATCCCACTTCTTAAAAGCAGTCATTGGTCCTTAAAGAGGAATCCATGGTTATAAATACCAACCACTGTTACCAGTGTTAGTCCAAAAATTAGATGTTGACCTACAGGATCTGTTCACTCCTTCTCAATTCTTTCCATCTTACTAGCAGGATCAAATAAAAACCTCACATAGTCCCCTATGTTCTTGACTATTTCCTCTATGTGTCAGAGAGAGAGGACAAGAAAGCAACCAACTTTCTTTTGGAAACCTAAGAACTGGATTTGAAATTTTGTTGTCTTAGGTCAATGCATTTTGCATTTTGTATAAAGAATAGAGCCAATCCTGAGACCTGGAGCCAGAAAAAAAATTTTTTTCAGTTTTCTGCAAGTCACATGATCCACTTTGTATATTAATACATCTTTTTTATTACTTACTACTTTCTCAATTTTCAAGTTAACTACAAATTTCATAAGTAATCTTTTTATGGTTTCTTTTAGGTCATTGGTGAAAGTCTGAAGCCAAGAGCTGAACTGAATGAGACCTTACAGAAAAGAAGATCTCTGATATTATTCTTTTGTAGACAATTTCAAAACCAATAATACTAAAAAGAGTACTTCTGTTGCATGGAGTATTTTTTTAAAAATGGGTTTTTACTTTCTTTGTAATGTAAAATACTACAGAAAATCTAAATTAAATTATTGAAACAATGAATTTACTAAATAATGAATGTAAATATTTCTTCTTTGAATTACTGCTATGTACTTGTAGTTCTTCTGACAGAGCATTAATTAACCTTGCAATAGTTTTTGTTTATTTTAATAGAGAATACAAATGTATGCATGAGAAAAGAAATCTTAAAAGACATTTAAATGGATTTTAAAGTATTAATTTCAGTTGCTTAAGAATTAAGTATCTCAGTTTTGGGTTTGCTTTGGTTTTAAATGGAAATCATATGAGATTTGAATTGATAAAGCTGTTTTGAAGAGTATTTCATGGTTCATTTGTATTACATGTACTGATAGCTAAAAAAGACACAGAACTGAAAAATCTTGAGTACCTCTTTCTTCAATAGGAAGATAGGAAGATAAAAATTGTGTATGTTAGTAATTCATTAGGCAGATACAAACTTACCTCTCTTTTAGTGAGCAAGAATTTATATAGAAAACCAGATACTCCCCCTCAAAAACTGTGAGTTCATAGGGTGAAAAAGAATGAATAATTAAAAATAATTCCTACAAATCATAAAATTTTATTTGAATGATATTTTATGTCACAAACACATTTCATTTTATTTCTAGTAATTATAATGAATAGATGTTAAAAAGTGTATGAACATAGAAGCTGGTGAAACTCTAGTAACACTTCTCATAATTACGCATTATGCATTACTTATAATTGAGATAACATGCTTTCTTCCTAGGGTATTTAACTCCTTCACTCCACAAGCAATTATGAACCTTCAGGTAGGAATAAATGTTATTGTTCTTACCACTTACTGAACTTTTGAGGAACATCATATTTTCAAATTTACCACTAACTAAAACATAAGGGATATTATCCCTATCTAAAAATTTAAGAGGATTAGTTTTCATTGGGTTAAGCTGTGTTGTACTGATACCTACCAACTATAATAGGTAATGCAGAAGTAATAAATAACAGAGATCTATTTATGTCCCGTACTTGTCCATCTTGTAGAAAAATTCTACTGTTTTATTTTTGTTAATTTAAACACAGATTGGGTATGATGAAAGTGTTGGGATTGTCAGCACTTTTTCATGGTTTTTTATGAATTTGATTTAATTTAAAATAGTTAAATAGTTGTCTGACTAAATGCACAATTTTTTCTGTCTCACTTCCTGTGCAGTTTTGTCTAAGGCCACCTCTGGCATAGAAAATACACATCAATGAAAGTCCTAATTTAGAGAAATCTCAACATTTTCACCAGCACCTGTACATAACCACAAATTCCTATGCGGTTATGATGATACATGCATAGTCCTTGACCCTTCTTCTTACGTAAATATTAAACCCTCGCAAAAGCAGAATATTATAGATGGCAGTATGTAGTTACTAATAGATGTTTGGTTTTTAATTTTTGAATGCTCTATGGGAACATAAATGTTATGTAACAATTCATAAAGATAAAATGTCATTCAACAATAACCCATATAACTTTTAACAGGTGGAACAGTAACAGTTAATATAATTTTTCGCCCTTTTAAGAAAAATCTCATTTTTTCCTAAAACTTAAGTTCACAAAGATACATCAACATGAATGTAATAGCTCTTTCCACAAGTGTCAGCTTAGGTACATACTTATACATTTTCAAAATCTGGAAAAAATGGCTCCTTTAATTTCTTTTTTAAGTCACTTAATCAGCAGTTCCTTTTGTATATATATGCTAAACTTTTGCAAATATGTTTTTACATGAATGAACTTTCAACTTTGGGAACGGTCTGTATATCAACTTAGTCATCTAATTAGAGCATGGGAACACTTCAACATAACTTAAGGAATGTTCTGTAACATCTGTTTTTAAAAAGTCTCCCTTCTCATCTGAAGTTGCATCTGAGGTTTCCTCTGTATCAGACTGTCTGAGATCTAAGACAAAGTCTTTTAAATAAAGTGAGCTAAACTAATTTCTAAACTAATTCATTCAAGACAGGCTGTCAATATACCTAATTTAATCAGATAATAGTACTTTGTACAGAGATGCTTATACTTTTAAAAGTACAAGGTTATTTTCACTTGTGGTCTCACAATTGCTTTGCAAATGCCAATTCAACACTAATGCTCATAGTATTTAGCTGGGAATTGCTAGGATGTCAGCAGCTCCCTTGACCTAGTTCGAACATTTGAACTATTTGATAGGTAATTAGATTTCCCTCAGTAGTCTATAGCTTTAGCTAAACCCTAAAGCTTGTATCAACTGATTTTTTTTTTTTTTATTCTCCCCCTCTACTCTGCTCTTGTGAGACCTCACCTGCAGTACTGTGTCCAGCTGTGGAACCTCCAACATCAGAAGGATACAGACTGGTTGGAGGGAGTCCAGAGGAGGCCACGAAGATGATCAAAGGGCTGGAGCACCTCTGCTATGATGAAAGGCTGAGAGAGTTGGGCTTGTTCAGCCTGGAGAAGAGGAGATGCCGGGGATACCTTATAGCAGCCTTCCAGTACCAGAAGGGACCTACAAGGAAGCTGGGAGGGGACTTTTTATGAGGGCATATAGTGACAGGACAAGGGGTAATGGGTTTAAACTGAAACTGGGGAGGTTTAGATTAGATATCAGGAAGAAATTCTTCACAGAGAGCGTGGTGAAGCACTGGAACAGGTTGCCCAGAGGAGCTGTGGATGCCCCATCCCTTGATGTCTTCAAGGCCAGGCTGGATGAGGCTTTGAGAAACCTGGTCTAGTGGAAGGTGTCCCTGCCCATGGCAGGGGGGTTGGAACTAGATGGTCTTTAAGTAGCAACATTTGTTACTGCATTAGTAAATTTACATTGTTTATTTGTATAGAAAGTAGGATAGTAAATTATAATATAATTAATACATGTTGTAAATGGTAGAGATTATGATCATAACATTGACATTACAGAATTAAATTTACATGAAGAAAGGGAGGACAATAAAGCTTCAAAATTATTGTTTTTGATGATTTTTAATAATTAGAACACAAAGAGTTAAGCTTTCCTAAAAATTAATAGCACTGGAGAAATAACAAAGCAGATACTTTAATTTTACTTAGAACAATTTTATATTTTAATAAAAATATTAAATGTCCAGTTTATTTAAAAACTAAGCAGTATATTGTCAGTAAGATTGTGCACAAGCCTTCTGCTGAGGATTTAAATAATCTAATGGATTGCCAAGGCTTTGAATTGGCATCTCTGTTAAGAGCAATTTTCCTTCCTCTTAAAGTCAAACATGAAAGCATATGCTGTACTTGTACCCCATATTTTTCCTTCTTACTGCTTCAGTCCATGAAGTTGCAAAATTAATCTTTTGATTTAGTTTGTAAATCTTTTTTTCCCTGTAGCAAAACTGTCTTCTCCGGCACTGTTTACTGAGGCAATTTCCTAAAGGAGAAACAGATTTGTACACGAGCTAAGGATGTACATTTGGAAAATTGCTTCTGTGTTTTCCCATTTGAGGTTTATCTCCTCCAAGTTAAAGCAACTGCTATATTTGTAACCTGAAATTCCTATTGCTGATTTTTTTTTTTTTTTTATTGAGTATATAGCACATTTATACAGATTCTTAAGCCTGAAGGCAGCTTCTTGAAACACATTTATATTGGAACAGTTAAGTCTTCAGAAGGCAGACAAACAGGTTTGGTTATTCTCTCCAACTAAAAGATGATAATGATGTTAGTGAAAATACTCATGTGCATAAGAATAGAATGAGGCCACATTTGTGTTTGCACTCAGGTTTTGACTTCATAGTTTCTGTGATGTGGTTGTCTATCTTCTACTCAAAATATTGCCACTAATGGGAAACAAAAGTCTGGAATTTTGTGGCTGGGGCCAAAGTCCATCAGATCTTTTCAGTGCAACAGCTCCCTTTTCCCCCTTCTAATTTTTTTTTTTTTTTTTTTACTACAAAGTGAAAATATCAAGACGCTTAAGGCTTATTGCTCACATCAGTGTTTGGCTGGAGTACCAAAATAATACACAAGCCTAGGATAAGATTTTACATAGAGAGAATGCCAATCTGCTGGTGAGAAAGGTTTGAAGATTTGAAAATAAATACATGTCCTGTGAAGAACAAATATTTTACTCCAGACCTTCCCAGAAGAAATAACAGAACTACACCTTCTAGAGGCTTTCTGCATTAGGTGCTCTTAACCAAATCCCTGTGCAAATTCTGCCCTCTGACACCTCTCAGGCTTCAACATAGATGAAATAACTCCCTGCCTCAGCCTGTCCAGGGGAGGCATCCGAAGAGGCCCATGCCGTCCCTGGAGCTGGAAAGGGCAGTTTCACCCCTTTCTGCCCTTCAGAAAGCACGAGAACTGCAACCCTCGGCATCGCTTCACCCTCCCTCTGGCCTCAGACGTCATGGGCAAACTTCAGGGTCTTTCAGAGTGTGATTTGTGCTGCCAGACATACACTCTGAGGTTCCCTACAGCCTGGTCATGCTCAAAATATTTCAGAGCCAATGCCATCTCCCAGAGTGATGCAGCCATATCAAGACAAACAAGCAGATTTCCTCCTTCCTACCCAGATTCCAATCTTTTAACAACATATATTAGACTTAGAAAGTAAACTGGAAACAGGCATATTAAATACTTCTACCATCTGTCACAAAGCAGTTGCAACAGATTTGCATATCTTGTGCTGCCATAACAGTGGTAATGAATGTCGCAGTTTTTAGTAGTAAATAAGAAAAAAATATCAATATATCATGGACTGAGTGGCACTTTTTAGTCCTGACTTTTTCACCTCTTTATAGACTCATAAGCAAATATTTGCATTTCATAGTACATTTCTAGGGAAGGGGAAAAAAAAAAAAAAAAGGCAATTTACCTATGCATTAGCACACTGTGTTTCAGATATTATCAAGCAGAAGTATTTTGTTTAATTCACTGGCTTGACATTAATGAATTATCAGTGCCACAGATGAAAGAAAAAGAAAGGAAAAAATAGAGTTCAAAGTATGTCATCAGTGCAAACCAACATTATTAATAGGACATGACTGGTTTTCACAGGAACTGCATTAAGTCATGGCCCTGTTCAAAATTTTATATTTACAGATAGGAAGCAAAGCTTCTAAGACTGATTCTCCCAGAGAGTCAAAAACAGAAACAAGAAGAAAATGTATTTTTATCCTGATTTCTGCATTAGGGAATTCATACAGATAAGTTAGTTTTTCCGTTGACTAGTAGAACACACTGAATAAGTGATGCACAAGTCAGCAAGGTATTCTTTCTGTCACCGCCTGAATAACTTCTGGATAGTTCACTGTATCTCCAGCTACAATCTCGCTTTGGCATGCACTGAATCGTATTAATACCTGAATGAAATATAATGCTGAAATCAATTCTGCATTTTCTGCAACTTAGAGGGACATTATTAAATGTTCAGTATAGTATGTGCATGTGACTGTTCCACTGTTTTAAGTTTTCGCATCTTATGTAGGAAATGCAAATATGATAATTTTTCAGGAGTGTAAAAAGTCTGTCAACAGGACTACATTTCTAAATTAAAACTTACTTAAGTTTTTTGAAGTAGTAGTCAATGTTGCCCAGCTTTTGACATACACTTTCAAATGTCTTAGTGACTTGCCGAGATCATAATCACATTTATGTCATGGACAAATATGTAGCAATATTGTAGCTCTCTAGACTGAACCATCCCTTTGTTAGGATAATAACTGTCCTCTGCTTCCAGAAATCCTGAAAACTTAAAGAAAAATATGTTTACTTTTACCTTTATATAAGACACACAGTTACAAGCAGTATATATCCTTATTCACCAAGATAATGATTAACTCTACATCTTGACCTCTTTCATCCAGAAATTTCCCCTTAATAAGGGTAAATGTATGGAGTGAGAAGATTTTGCCAAATCGTTAGAGACACAATTCACCCTTATGGAAAGAAGTGTGAATAAAAACATAAATGCCATTTTTCATTAAATACTCTTAGAGACACTTTGTTAGCTTATGCTTTTGGGTTTTTTCAGAGATGTTCATAAATTATTCCCTTCTTTGTTGGTATCTGCTGCTAAATACTGAAAAATATATGAAAATGAGGAGAAGAAAAAAAAAGTATTGCAGTGTCTTGTAGAACAGTCTAGGGATATATGTGAATTGATAGACATTTTACGACAAGAACAATGTCAGTTTGCTAGCAACATTATATAATTAAAAAAAATATATACCCTGCCTACAGTAGCCATGCTTTGTGTGGACAGGACACAGAGGTGATGAACTTTTCAAGCTATAATGTGTATTTCTTGTTAAATTATCATATTTTAAAGTATCAGTTTTTCATGCCATGGGAGAAGGAAATGGACAAAGGAATGACTTCTGTTATTTATTGTATATCATTTTAAAGTGAATGATTCAAGTATATTTCATCTTGTTAGTTGTAAAGAGCAGGTGCTAAACAGCCCCTTAGGAACCCTTCCAGACACAGTTTTTCTGGTTCTTGTTTATTTAGCAGTTACTGATTTCAAAAGTTAGACAGAATAAACATATTACAAATATATCTTGCTGCATCTGTGAACACAGTAACATCCCTCTCTCTTCACACATACCTGTGATTATTTTTCCCTTCAAGAGTTATTCCTAGTGTATTTAGGCATCCCTGTGCTCTTAAATTCTTTAAAAATGACATTCTAATCTATGAACCCCATAATGCCATGTCTCCTCAGCTCTCTATTCCATTCCCTCTGTACCTTCACTCAGAATTGAACTACATGCAATGAGATGAAAAAGCCGTATGCAGTAGCCTTATTGTTGTCATTTTTAGCTTGTGTATAAGATGTTTGCAGAAATTAAATATAAATTCTGTCCTGTCAGCTGATTTCCTATATAAGTATGTCCTTATCTAATTTCAATATTATCTGTAATGATTTTTTTAATTGAGACTGATTGCACCTGACTCTCACCAAAGAGTGGAAGAACATTGTGCTAGGGTGAGTAGACACATAGAAAGACTGTGAAATCAAAGTTCTGCAGAAGTTGCTGAGGACTAATTACTAATTTCAGCAGTCAATACAGGACTAGGGAAATTCAATATTAGTCTTCTACAAAAATTTTCTGCATGCTTTCTTTTGCCTCTCCTGACTAAGGGTTTACCCATTTCTAATTTCCATCAATTCTTTCAGGAAAGAAGATGTGTTTTATACTTTTACATCACTCATCAATGTAACTGCTTCATGACTAGTTTATTACTCTCTTAGCAGATTTGAGGAACTTGAATAGGTGCCAGTTTGATGAACTTGAATTAATGAGTTACAATATTTAGGAGACAAGTTTTAATGTTAAATCTATATTTTGTTTCAGTTCACACAGAATATTTTTTTGTTATCAGACAATGGCTAGGGTGAAGTATTTGTGAAATCAATATATATGTATATGATTATTTTATTGATTCAATATTTCCCTATTCATTTATGAAAGGAAGATTAGAAGCTACTGATAAATATTTTGGATTATATATAATTTTGCAGATTTTTTTAAAAAAAGTATTCAAAGCAAACTTACCCCAATACAACAATAATTATGATACAACATTGCATGATTTTTAATTTCTATGTAATTCACTTTAAGTTATTAGATTTTAGATTAAGTGTAACATAACATATAATACCTGCATATTAGTTTTTTTAATTTATCATGTATTCAAAGGGAAATCATGTACAAAAGAAGAACTGAAGACAGAACTGGAAACTATATGAACATATGTGGTTTAGGAGTAACTCTAGATGTGTTGAAATTCCAACCAATGGTCTGAAGATGCAGTGCCTCACAGGAATGAAAATCAAATCAATTCAGTGAATCAATGCAAGCAATAAAGGTCTACCAGGAAAATAAAATACAAGAATTCAAAACTCATGATATTATTCTAGAAGCATGGGAATTTATACAGAATAAAAATCTAAATTTTCTTCTTTGTTTTCTATTTTTTATTCCATATTTTTCTTCTTGGGAGAAGGAGGTGGAAGAATCAGGAAAAGTAAAGCTGAGCCTGGAAAAAATGGGAGATAGGGGAAGGTGTTTTTAGCTTTTGTCTATTTCTCACTACCCAAATCTGGTTGAATTGTCATTAAATTAAATTATATTTTTCCCAGGTTGAGTCTGTTTTGCCCATGATGGTAGTTGATAAGCAATCTACCTGTCATCTAAATCCATGAATCTGTATTTCTCTCTGTGCTGTTGAGAAAAGGAAGAAAGAGAGTAGGTGGGTGGGTAGCTAGTAAAGTTAACCTACCACAGCAATTAACCAATAGAATTTTTTTTCATTGCAAGTTTTCATTTGATAATATTTAAAATATATTAAAATAGAAAAGTTAACAGTGCTGTTTAACATCTTTGTCAG
>NW_010272690.1:0-51041 GCF_000690775.1 Eurypyga helias
GCCGCGCACCCCGCGGATGTCTCCCGGTGGGGCGCTCGGCCCCCGCGGCCGCTCCGCGGTCACCGCAGGAGGAGGCAGGGGCCCTGCGTTGCGTGCTTAGAACTGCCTGTTGTGTGGCTGCATATAAACACGAGAAGCGTCTGACTCCACGTTACACGGCACGGCGCTAGTTCGTAGAAGGTTACTTTAGAAACCGATGGTTCTGCATGGATTTTCAGATGAGCTACTTTAGTCATATCAAAGTCACATCAAAGATGTCTTGGTGGTCGCAAATATCCTTGGTAGAACACTGTTCTTTAACCCTTTGTTCTTTTTCACCCTGTTCACACAAGGGGGAAAACTTTAGAGCATGAAAGATGCAGGTTTCCACAGCATCAGAAGCGGCTTCGACTGCACTCGGTGGAGTTGGTTTGCGTCTAGCTGCGAGGTTGGCAGCAGAATTAGCTCCTGGATACCAAGCTGACAATCGGTACCTTGACACAACTCTGATACACGTCTGAGAATTACTTGCAGGAGTTTAAAGAGCAAAAAAGGTGGTCATGTCAGCGTGTTCATGTATTCGCCGAGGGGTCCGTTGGTTTCTTCTCCACTCTGCCACTGTGCAGACCAGCGGCACACATTCAGTCAAAGCAGCGGTTTCACAAACAATGAGAAAGAAACATCAGTTGGATCTGCCTTTCAGATTTTCCCCTCTGCAGCAGCATCACCTGGCCTTCTCTCGGTAGTACTTTAACCAAAACAGTCAGTTCTCTCACTGTGCGAATTATGTTAGCAGTATATTTAGTCTTTCAGAACTAAAGAACTAGTTAACAAGGATTAATTAAATATGGTAAAATAAACATGTTTAAATACATTTAATAATCTTTCATTTTAGCAGCCATGATAGAGATGATATACCTGGAGATGAGAACTAACTCCTCTCCTAGGTAAACAAAACTAGGGTCTGTCTCAAAACAACAGTATGGCCTTGCAGACACTGGACTTGAAACCCTGCCAGTATGAATTACTCTATCTCTACTAAAGGCAAGGTATTGAAATCAGTGGAGCTACGATACCTTATATTGCAACAGTTTGTATAAGCATAGCGATGTTGGAAGAGTATCTTCTGGCAAGGTACTAACAGATCCAAGTATGAGGTAAGAGTCAACAGGAGATGGCCACTGTGTTTCCCCAAGCCCCTCCTGGACTTCACAGAAAAACAGTGTGCATGGGGTAGCAGAGTGTTACTATTTTGGGGGGAAGAAAGAGGGAGTGGAGGGCTGGTAGTATCTTTAAGAGAAGATGAAAAGGCATGATCTATTGCAGCAAAACTGTAACAAACAGAGCAGACTATAGAAGAAAGGCATCCTCAAAAATGTCTAGAGATATGAAGCCTACGTACTGCTTTCTCTTAGAGTTCCTCTTTTTAGTCCAGAAGGCAGCGAACTTGCAGACTTCTCAAAGAAAAAAAACGTGACTTTGGTTTAATGTAAGAGGCCTTTGACCATCGTCTATTACCTTTATTTTAAGATGCAACTATTCAACTTGCAATATCACGCAGAAAGAAAAATGTCCATTCTCCCCTGCTGTGGAGTTATTAATATTCCCATAACAAAAGAACAAAAGGTGCTTGCAGTTGCGAGGAGGTTGAAAGGGACTGCATAACTCTGCTAATCACAGCACTTCCTAGAATCACAGACACTGGCTGTAGCTCCTCTGGGCTGTATTTATCTGTGAAAAAATACTGAAGAGGTGTCAGCTTACAAAGATAGGTCCTTCAACTTCCAACCCTGATGTTTCATGTTCAGGAACCAAAACCATCCACACTGTGACATCTTCTTCCTTTGCAAGATAATAATGGAGTTTTATTTCTCCTCTCTTGTGTGCGTTGACAGCCATTCAGTGAAACTCAGTGTAATTTTGCCCAAATATTTGCATGTTTCTTAGTTTTAGTTGCTATGCCCACAGCAAATGTGGTAGCCTTTAAATTTTTTATCTCTGGTTGCCAAGATAAATACTTAAGTAAGGATAATTCAGTCTGCTAGGGAGTAGCAGTTATCACATATGTGAGGATATATAAGGACAATTTAGAAAAGCAGTAAGTATATTTGTAATGCAGCCTCTTTGCCTGCTGAAAAATAATTGCTCAATAATGCAACTCTATGAGCACTCAGCTCTCAAAAGTACTGCTACAACAAGGGCAATTTTAAGTGAGGCATGCATGTTGAATGCAGAGGAAAACTGGAGTAGATGTTCTGAGTGTAATTTTCCTTTTCAATTTGCTTGTTCAGTTAGATTTCTTGAGTACAAATCACTTGATTTGGAACTGGAGTCCCACCTCTTGCTCCCATCCTTCCTCAGATCAGAGTAATTTAGATGATGGCTAAGATAAATCATACAGGCATGCTTGTAATGGGTGCAATCCATGCCTAACAGGAGCCAGTGAATTAGCATTATAAGTTAGAAATGTCTATTTAATATAGCACACCATTGTCTCTACTACAACAGAGACATTCCACACAACATCATCTTGTGGGATAATGTAATCATCCAGCTATGCTATAGAATCACAGAATCATAGAATGGTTTGGGGTGAAAGGGGCCTTAAAGCCCATCTAGTTCCAGCCCCCCTGCCATGGGCAGGGACACCTTGCACTAGACCAGGTTGCTCAAAGCCTCATCCAGCCTGGCCATGAAGACATCTAGGGAGGGGGTCTCCATCAGAGAACAACTGAAAAGAATATTAGCAAGCCTTTTGCTCTGAACACATAAAGCACTAAACACTCTGCAAACACTACATGCCAATCTGGACCTGGTAGAAACCTGATAGATTGGGCCTTCACCTCTTATTTCCCAAAGGTGTAACAGTGAAACATTCAGATATGATGGCAATAGCAATGGACACTACACAGAAACCCACCACAAGGAAATGAATTCTTTACTCAGTGTGGATACAACTCTGAGACAGACAGCAGGCATGGAACATATTAACAGAAAGCATGAGAAGCAGGTACAGGGGTCTCACTTTAATAAAACCTTCACTAGCAGCTGGCCGAGCAGCTCTGTGAGTTATCTGCCATCTTTGCAGGGGACAGAAGCTTAGCTGCATTCATCTGTGTATGAAAGCATGCTACGGCACCTTAAATACCACAAGCACATTTCCGGCAGCATGTTGCCTCATTAACAAAGCGATTTCCATTTCCTGCACGTCCTCTGAAAATAAAGGTCACATAACTTTTTCAGTGTTTGATCACAACACCACAAGCAACTCCCTTTACAAGGTTCAAGATTCTTCTCTAAAAGGCAGGATGCCCAAGATGAAGGACAAACATTTAAAACCAGGCAAATGTCCAGAGCAAGCACCTGTGACAGTATTCAGAACACAAGATTAAAGCGTGTAAATAGGCCTGACTCCCTTCAACATATGTCCACGACGCTTCTGTACACATACCTTGAGGGGGCGGTGTGACACCAAGTGTTGTGCGAAGGCACCAGATCAGTTCTGCCAAAGGACAGAAACGGTTGTCATTCCCCCCTGCTTACACTGTCACTAAGAAATTACCAGAACTTCTACTTCCATAGGATTAATGGTTCTCTCCAGTGCTAAGGAGGCATCCCTCATTTCTTAATGAGTTGCTTCTTGTGGGGAATAACGTTGACTATAGTAGTACTAGGCTGATAAGAGATTTCATCAGAACATAAGATTACTTTTTTTTTTTAAGGCTAACAGGTATTTATCTGAGGTCTACAGAGCAGCTGTGTTCCCTAAAACACACAGAAAAGAAGGAATCTGGCCAAAGAAATTGCATGCTATTGATGGGATCCATGAGGGCTGGATTGTGTACCAACACACACACATACTCATGTTGTTTCTTTCTCTTGTGTATCTCCCTCTGTGTGTGTATATATCTATATGTTCCTTCACAACTGGGGGTCGGATTCTGCAGGTGGTATACACTGGAGTTTTTCCATTAACTTGACTTCAGACTACCTGAGAAGCTTCCTTTGTGTGTCTTTTCAAATGAATCCAACAGGTTGTTTTACTCTCCTTGAAGTCCGCGAGTCAGAGTGGGCCAAAGGCACGATTTGTTAAAAAACATGTCCCTTTCCATAGTTTGTGTTTGCTCAAACTGATCAAGCATTTTCTGGGCCTTGACAGGAACTTGGCATTCCATTAAGTCTGTTGTAACAGATTTGATTTTCCTATTGCTGAGCAAAATCCAGTTCCTAGCAGTGGACGTTTTGGAAAGGGTACTTTGAAGTGATGCCGTTCTCTACGCTGGATACTCCTGCAGGAACCAAACAGTGCCTTAGTATTAAAAGCTCTCCAAAATATTCTTACAGTTTGCAACACAGTGTTGCGAGCGCTAAGCAGGCATGCAAAAAGTGGGAAATCTGCTGCAGCGTGATCTCCCAGATGAGTGGGTTGAAATCCTGAGGACATGGCCCTAGTTCACTGCATTCTGAGAGCTGTAGCTGGTGAAAAGAGCAGCAGTAGAAGGAACAGAGTAGTGCAACAGACAAGCCAAGAGCTGTAGTCTTTTAACCAGAATTCCCATTTTCAACAACAACAAAAAACCAATACAAACAAAAACCCAAACAAATATACATATGATCTTCTAGTGCTTTGATTTCTGAAAGCCTATGCTCATTTTACATTACTTTTCCAAGGATTCCAGAAGCATCTTGCTGAACAAAGGCAATGCTTTAACTCTGATCAGAACTTTGCCTTGTCTGCACAATCACGGCTCGATCACAATGCAAGGTATAAATAAAGGTGAATGTGAATATTCTCTGTGGTGTTTTTTTTGAACAAACCAAGGGAGACGTGAAAAACAAATGATACAAATAAACAAAATGGTTTTAAAACTCTCCACATAGTTTTCTTAAGGTGTTAGTTGCACAGACAAAGGGTTATTTTTAATCATGCTTTAAACGAATCCCTGAAAGCTCTCATAGGTCTGGCAGCCTTCAACACCAGCTTCATCAGTTGTTACAGTATCTTCCAGAGTCTGTTCAACAATGCAAGTGCATCAGGGTGACATCCAGCAGTATTATTTTGTGTCACTGGCACCTAGTTTTCACTGTAATCAGTTGTGTAAATTTTATATTATTTACAAACGCAGTCTTGAAAATATAATAATGATTCTGTATTTGTACTTAAGCTACTTCTAAGATCAGCAGGCTTTATTTCATCCTATCTTAATCAAAATCAAGTATTTTATAGCCAATATAACTAATTTCTCTTCATCACAACTGAGTAACACTTACTGATTTTTGGTAAACAAGGGAACTACAGGTATATTTAAAAAAAAATTAGGCAGCTCAGTTTACATACTGTGTCAGAGCACAGAGAAGAACTCCCAAGAATCCTGTTGCAAGAAAACCTAGTACCACCTACTGGCCTGGAAAATGTGATAGCTGGGACCAGCCTCTCCGCCTATCCATTCAATCTAGGAAACTGTTCAAAAGCACTTGAGTAATACCACAACCTAAAACTCACTAGTACTATTTCTTATGTCACATGGGACAAAACCATAGACATTTCTAAGCCACAAATACTGCATGTTCAAATGACATGCAGGTTTTCAATTTCACGGCTTGTTAACAAATCTAGGGAAAATAGGCAACAATCTAGTCACAAAATTACTCTAACAATAATCTGGAAGGACTGGGAAGAGAATGAGATGGTACAGAGTGATACTATTTCAGATAAAACTCAGGAATCAGAATGTGAAATCTATTTGCCTATTAAAAAAAATACTGTAAAAGAATTGTTTAAATTAATTTCTAAAGTCCCATTCAAACACCTACAAATGGTATGATGGGAAAGTCTCAGGATGAACTGAGTGAACTAATATGACTTTTTTCACCTCTAACATCTGTTATTTCCATGAATATATTACTACAGTGAAAGTATCATATGTTTCTGTGAACTGTAACTGTACACAAATGATATCTCTTTTCCCTCTACATTAAACAAGACTGTTGATAGCCAAAACACTCTACAAGCTATTTTTGCTTTTTTGTTTGGTGTAAGCTACAAAGGCATCCCACCTGTCTCTCTGCTGCACGTACTTGCTTCTAATTTTCTACAAAAAATTTTGTGCTGTACTGCGCACATCTTCGATCTTGGTTCTACTTTACTGACCACAAAGAACACTAAGTGTTAACACACAAGGTGCCAGTGTCTCAGAGCATTTTGATTCTGAAGTGTTTTGACTCCAAAGCAAAGTATCCTTGGCAAAGTATAAAAACTCGCCATTGTACACAAAGACAGCATACACACTTCACTGATAGCTGAGTTGAATGAGACTTGTGTTAGCTCACAAATGGCAGCATTTTATCCTGTTTGGAGATCAGCTCATTATTGGGGAAATAGGAGTTTTCTTGCCATGTCACTAGGATTATATTATTTGTTATTATGTTATTCTTCAGGCTCAGTTATTCACAATGTTGAGTAGCAATCTGAAATCTGAAAAAGGAGACCATTGGTTCAAGCTTCCTTTCCTCACTCCCTTCACTTAACATCTGCTAATTCAAGGACTGAACAAGGCCTTCTGAAATTTTTCTGCTCTAGCTGAAATTTGAAACTAAGATGGTTAAATACAGTGGGAGAGAGATATTGGCTTGTTTATAAATAAGAAGCTATGGAGATGCCCTATGAGTATCTACAGCTCTACTTACTACTTTTCTACCTACGAGACTCTAGAATTTACCGGGCCAATTACTGTAATGCCTCTGTGGCCAGGAATTTATGGTGCACCATAAAAAATTATTTATTTGTGCTCCCTGAGGAAGTGCTTATTAACTCATCCATACTGACATAATGCAACTATCCCCAATTCACTGTGACACCGTACCACGTTAACACACATTTCTGTATGTTCTGAGATCTGTGTGTCTAAAAGAATCTAGGGTGACACATAACTGCATTAAAACCTTTCATTACTGTGGTTCCCTTTTGTTAAAAGTGTGCTTTAATAGCAGGGACCAGAATAGATGTTCCAGTCAGTAAATGAGTAAGCTTGCTAAGACCTTACGCATTTTGTGGTCCCTCCTCGCCCCATCACAAGTCACTTAAAGATAGTAAAGCAGCAGCTGCATAACTACGTTCTGATGTCTTCAATGATTCGTATATCCCTATCAACATCATTCCATATTTCATTAGAACCACTTCCCATGGTTCAAACATGAAAGCAATGTAAAATAGGATAAAAACAGATGACTAATCACCATCTATCCCTACTGCATGTTACCACCATTTTGTAAAGCAGCAAACAGCTGGAAGAATGACACAGAAATCTTATCATAATGATCTCATTAAATTATTATTGTTTCAGTAGAAGATCACTTTGAATGTTCCATTGTGTTCTAAAATTTACCGAAGCTTAAGCAATGTGAGATTTCATTGCTGTACTGTCTCTATCCTAAGCATGGTATTTAAAGTAAGTAGAGACTGACAGGCCTGCATTTAGAGCACAATGAGATTTTACTCTTGTAAATATGACTGAGGATCCAAGCCCAAGAAATTATTAAACTTGTGTAATGAATAGTGTAGTTTTAAAAAAGGGCTTTTAATTCAAGGCACTCAGTTCTCCTTTGTCTCACTTAATGGCACTTCACGCAAGCCCAAGGGAAAATGTCAGGTTCAACACCTTTCAGGTACATGAGAGCCAAAACTTTGAAGTACAGGTTAACCAAGATATGCGTGCTGAACACAGGATAATTTTCTTTTGATGAATAAATGTAACAGCTGTATTGGATCAAAAGGCTGTTCTAAATAGCCAGAGCTTTTAGGTACTCATAAACATGGCATGTAATGACTCTTGCTCCCAGATTCAGTGTTTAAGCTTCACACCATTGCTATCAGTATTTCTGCATGAAGGTAAGGCTTCTCACTGAAGTCTTTCTCTAAGGAAACAGAGATTAACAAGCCTGACTTCTCATTGCAGCTTCTCATCCGCACAGACAACACTGTATTTTGCCATTCCTAGGATAAAAGGCTGGGACAGAGCCACTCCAGCCAGGAAGACAGGAAGGAAGGAAAAAAACCCTGAAAGCAGCAACTTCTGTTGCTGGGCTGCTGATCAGTCTGACTCCAAACTTTGCCATACCCACCCTGGCTCCTTCTGCCTGAACACCAACAGTAGCCACCATCAGCTGGCTTTTCTAGGGTTGTGGCATAAGCATTTCTGCTGCCAGCAGGCTGCTGTTCCAGGCAGCTGTTTTGCTAATGTCTAGAGTCAACCCTGGCTGTTAACTACAGAAAGAGAACTGGTGCATCACCTTGTCATGTGGGAAAATGAGCAGATATTGTTGATGGTGCTGTAAAACCATTAGCAGTATGAAACCACAAGGTATCTGCGTACAAGGAAGGTAAGATTTAGGACTACCTGCAAGTATGTGCACTGTGTACTTTTGTATGTGTTGTTGGTACATGCTGCTTATATTGTTTGCAAATTACTCTGTTCTGAGAAAGACCTACCAACATTTCAGAGTTTTAGCAGTTTGATGTTATATTTACTTAGCTGGCTGCAAGTCATCAGGGATTGTGAAGATGCATCACTAAGGACTGAAATTAAGGGATTAAATTAAAAATCCATCTGATTTACCATTATCGGGACAGATTTGTCCAGCTAATGTGGAAAAACTCTTCATACATTGCCTGTTAGTGAAGAATTCATTCCCATTCCCAGCAGCACCTCTGTAAGAAATGGTTTGCAGCAGTTCACGTTTCTGTAATAAGAGGCTATTTAGGAATGCTCGCAATCTACAGTGCTGGGTTATGCTGGTCACCTTTCACCCTATTTGCTATGATAATGTGCTTATTGCTATGTATGAAATACCACGTTGCAGCTCTGGACACAAGACTACTGCAGTAAACAAGCTGATGGGAGAACTCCATCCCATGTTCCAGGGGCTGCATGAAAAAAAGCCAACCTTATGGGGAGGTTTCCAAACAGCAGCTGCAACACTGGTATACTGCCTTTCCAAAGGGAATATGGCCAGATGTGGACTCTCTGCATTCCTGGATAACGGTTAATATTTTTAAAGATTTTTTTCAACATATTATTAAAATAAAAGCAGAATACATTTCATTTAAAACACACCCATTTTTCATGCCTTTATGCAAAGAACTGGCTCCCATTTCCCCTTCCCTCTTCCCACACCCCTAACTTCCTGGCTTTTGCAGTCACTATTAGATTTACATTTCTGGAAAATTACAACACTGACTTTCACACTGGCTTTTGAAGCCAACATACGGCTGGCAAAGTGTTTACCAGCAAGACAAACCAAGCAAGCTTTTTATGTCTCCAAAGCTAATAAAATACTGCTTGGAGCACAACTTGCCCTGAGTTGCTGCATGAGCAGGGCTTATTCTGCAAGCCCAACTGAGGAGGTGGCTATTTTAATCATCCTGTAGTTCCTTAAGCATAGGTTCTCCTGTTGATTTAGAACAGTCTCAACCCAGAACACTAAGCCATAATTACATCTGAGCTGAGCTTGAACAAGAGTTAATATTCATTTTTCTAGTTTTATTTTAAAGTATACCTTCAGATCTCTTGATGTGTAGCAGACATCAATGAGTCACTCCAGACAGCTTAAAGATATTTTGGAAAAAAATAGTGATGCTTTGGGTTTGTTTTTTTTTTTCTTTTTTCTTTTTTTTCCAGTCACAAGCAGGCTTGGCTTAGTTGTTTGGTTTTGTTTTATAATAGAAGGAAAACTAGAGTTGCGTAGAAGTTAATGAGCACATAACATCCCTCAGCCACATAGACACTCCAAGAGAAATGAAAGGACTTCTGGTCTGACTCTAGCCAGCTATCCTGTGCTGATAAAGCTAGTGGAGTGTTGACAAGGGGCCTGTGCATTCATCCTCTGTGCAGCAACATCAGCTGCAGCGCACCCCTGTGCTCAGAGCAAAGAGCACAACTGCACCAGTGGAAGAAGGAAACAGCAGCGAGGCCATTTTTCCAAACCTCCCCAGTTCATATTGCTTTATAGGGGTGGATAGCTGCAATGTGGCAAGTATGCAGAATGTACAGATATTTAGAAAGGTGTAGAGATGGAAATTAAGCAGAAGGAAGTCAGTCACATAGTCAGAAACTGAAATCCAGCATGAGGACTCCTGGTACCCTATCCAGATAATTTTTCTCTATCCTGCCGGCATAGAAACTAGATGAGGCCAGAACTGACAATGTCAAGTACCTGAATGTCTGTCTTCCCTACAGCGAGACTTTTGTCTGGCTAACCCTTCAGTGTCTCCCATTTAAGCTCTTGAGCCAACACCATGACCACGTGTGGTGAATCAAGCAGACAGGGCAGAGGCCAGCAACATAAAAGATCCTGTTATACTGAGGAGTATTTCTGTTGGGATCCAGGAGCACGAAGCAATGAGGAGAAAGCTGTGTTCCATCTTTAGCAGAATGCCTCATTTGCTGTACTCTGCTTCTTGACTTGTTTGCTTGAGCCTTTTTTTAACCACACTTTTGGGCTTTCCAGTGTGTGCAGACAGGACAAATATAGCGACTCACAAGTGTATACCTATTATTTAGTTGTTATATAAAGCCCACCTGAGAGCACCATGAAACTTTAGCTGGAAACTTTTGATGGAAATTTGTTCTGGTCTGTTGCCACCTTGCAGCCATCCTTTCTCATCCCCACACACAAGCAAATCCGCAACATGCTATTAAATGAGTGCAGAGAAACCCTGTAAGTCACAGCAGTGACCACAGAAAAGGTTTTGCCTTGGAGATTCTTTTATTATTTGATACAGCTTTCATAACATAGGCTGGAAAAGTGGAGAGGTACTCTCGAGCGAGCTTCCTTCCCTTCTGTCCCCAGCCATGAAGTAAAGACAAGTTGCACAATGTGAAAAGAGCATCTTTGCGTTTTTTACAAAAAGGAAACCAAATGGTCATGCTCAGCACCCCTTCCAAAATTTTCATATTATTTTCTGGGAATTCTGCAAAGAATCTGGTATCCAACTGAAGTTGCTGGAGAGGGTGAAAGGGCAGCCTGGAGGATGCAGGAAATGGGAAGCAGGAAGGTGGGCACATGGCACCCCAGTCCTTGAGTTACCAATAGTTGGCATTATAATGACTGGCTCAAGCTCATTAAAGGAGCTTCTTTTTAATTACTGGCAGAGAAGCAGAGAAGCATTTGAAATGCCTTGAAATTAACTGGCAATATATTTGGACTTTTGACTCACATGGATGCCAAAATTGGAAGTATTTCTTGCTGTTTATAGTTACAGCCACTGTAAGTACAGCATTCAGTCTGCTTCTTTTACAGGTGCTGCTTAACCTATTCTAAGCATCACAGTTTAGTCTATTGTTTAAACACAAGTTGACTTTTACCAACATCTGGGACCTGAGGCCAAGCTGCTTTGCAGGCATGTTTTACTGAAATAGGTTAAATTCAACCCATCAATACAAGAGAAATGAATCCTTCTAAAACATACTCTGAACAAACCAATATATGCACTCAGAGGGAGTTTCAGTGACTGTGCCTGATGTGATCTTACACAGTATCATAGAATCACAGAATCATTTAGGTTGGAAAAGACAGTTAAGATCATCAAGTCCAACTGCTAACCTAGCCTTCCTGGTACTTAAGCTGAGAAGGCAAAAAACAGGACTATGATCTAATCAGAGTAAGCTGTGGATTTCCAAGAAAGCTGTCCAATGGCTGCTCCAGCTCCTTCTGCCTGGCAGGTTGGCCACCCCAAGACCAGAATTCAGCTTCTGAAGTCAAGGTACATAGAACCAGGGCTTTGGGTTAGTCTCTCCTGAATTTAATGGATCACAGGCTGCTCCAGCTCCCTTAGATAAGCTCCTATGGCCAAACATAAGTGAGGTTGAGGCCTTCACACTAGGAAGGAAGGCAGAACTGGGACAGCCATACATCACAACTGACAGTATGTAGTCCAGCATTTCCATCTATTATTGCATCTACCAATTCCTTTGCTCTTGCTTCTTCCCTTAAGCATTGGTAACCCCCAGCATATTATTATCTAACCTGCTCATTGAAGAGTAACAAGTGGTCCAGCAGCTGTGAGTGTTTTCATAAAAAAGAACTTGGCTATCACAAATTGCTTCTGCCAGTCTTGGATCACCTGTGGGAAGCACGTGTAAACAGCCCTGCAACTGGAGCAAACTGGTGCAAAACAGTTCTGTGGTTTTCACCTTGCCTGTACACAATGCTGAAAGAAGGCATTCCTAGCACTAAGGTTTGCCTGTGAAAAGCAGACAAGCAGTGCCTAGTAGGGTTAACTTCATCTGTTTGTCACAAAACTAAGCATGTGATCTTTCAGTAGGGTAGATACGATATAAGCGAAGGTACTGAACAATTTCCTACATTACATAGTAATTTAGAAATGCAGTTTTGAGAGACTGAAAGGCCTGAAGGAAGATCATGTCAAGGAAACAAGGAAGTTACCTGAGATAAAAATACCACACAGAAAAGCCCATAACCTGAAAATGGCCATTTTGACAATAAAGAGACCTTTCTAGGGGAGCCAGTATCAAAAAGAAGACAACAAATACTGAAGATGTTAACAACCTGTTTTATCTATACAACTCTGAGATGCTGAGAGGGTGGACTTAATGGCAGTGTGCACTAACATTTCAAATAGAGACAAGGTTTATATTCCAGGATAGCACAAATGTGAAAACAGGACTCATTCTGTCTTGGGTCGCTGATGCAAACTGTCTGACATCTAAGACTTCTCAAGCATTGCTAAGCTTTCTGAGACAACTAGACTACATTGTCTGTCACTGCTGTGCCCTTTGTCTCCAAAATTCCTCAGACAGTCCTGGGGTTAGACCATTTGCTTACACGCAGCATGGTACCAGTAAACCAGCATGAGTTTGTGTTATTTGTGCCACAGCAAGCTGCAATGGAGCCCTGCATGCCCCCACTCTCACTGGACCTCATTGCCAGCAGTCACCCCAACACTTACCAGCCTCACAAACATGCGGGGCAGATGAGTGAGACCACACTAGATGGCATTATGACCCAGACTGATTTTAGTTATTGCAGACATTGAGTTAATACCTTATTTTGGATCCAACTGACCTTCTTGTTTGCTTTCTGTTTACAGTGTGCACGGTGCCCCAGAAGGAGTCTGTTATGGCCACTTATCCATATGTTTGCTAAAATGTTTTTTAAAGAAAAGTACCCATGTAGTATCAGAGCCTCCCCTGACCTTTGACATTGCTCACAACAAAGCTTTCTTTTCCATTTTATTTCAGTTTCATCTTTAAAGTTACACACACCAGGAAGAGGAATTGTCACAAACATCACAAAATTTGAAAATGAAAACTCCAAATGTACTCGTATGAGAAGGCCTCATCACATCGATTTAATGGGCAGGGAGTACCAAATATTCAATAGTGTGAAACTTGTGTATATTGACTGATCAGCATCCAGGCTAACTAGCTTGCAGTAAAATAAACAAGAAACATTCCCACTAACTTTGCAGAGAGCTCTAATAGGCACTAAAAGTTAACTCTCACATACCTGCTCATCAACTTGTGCATTGACATGCCTTGAAGAACATCTGAAAACCCACATTCCCAATCTGATTTTCTGCTAGAATAGATGACTGTTTATTTGCAAATGAAGGGGAAGCACTTTAGGAATTAATTTGAAAAAAATCCACAAGCTAAACCAAGGTATATACAGTAATGGCTGTCCATGGGAAAAACACAATAGGCCAAAGCACAGTGAAGATAGGAAAGAAACCAGAGGAAATTTTGTCTGGCATATGTTGGAAGATGCTGTCAAAACTGTGCAAGCAAGGCCTAAGCAATCATAAAGATATAGGGAGTATTTCTGATTTCTTGCAATCTGGAATTGCTGAAGTGTATTGGCTTCATTTCCCTTTCTCAAAATTCTTTAGTCCACCACTGTGAAAGGTCTCTGCTGGACGGAGTTTGATTTAGTAAATAGATTCTGTAATTCGCATGTCAGAAATATGGCTATTCCTGGCAGCCTTGCAGAGCTAATTTAACTTTTTCCCTATCGTTTGGAAAACTGGCTATTCTGGCTCATTTATAATATGAACAGCTTTCATAAGAAGACCCTATTTCATATATTGTGTAGTCATCAAAGGTCTACTGACTTGTTGCAAATGGTGACAGCGTCACTTGTTATCTACATTTTTCATTTCTTTTTCCTAAGTCTCATTCTCATACTTACTGTGATCACATTGAAGGACATTGCCCTCAATGAATTAATTCTTGGAATAACAAATACAAACAGAATATCTTAATCCAAACATGAAGGACAAATTAGCAAACATGAGCGAATAGGACGTAGTTTCCCAACATAGGAGCCAAGCATCATTGTGCCTGTCAATTTGTACTTGGAGCCTGGAGTTTGTTCTGCATATGATGTGTTATGGGCTGAACAAAATGTATAAATGGGGATGGGCAGATTTTGAGGAGAGAAGCAGTGGGGACCCCAGAGGCCTGCTTTTGTAATCAGATTAGCAGAACTCAAAGGCAAGAGAGATAAAGTAGAGTTTCCTTTGCTGGTAGAATCTCCTTTGCTGATGAACCACAGAACACATGCTGGCCACCTAAATGTGCATAGCTACTTTGAAACCAAGGAAATTCAATATGAAGATGCTCTTCTGTGCCCATCTACCTGCAATACTCGACCTGTGTGTCTACTGCAACTGCTACCGTCCTGAATGAGCACAAACATGAGCAAGGAGCCGCTCTTCTTAGCATACTTAAGCCTGAGCACTGTAGAAAGCAGCAGTAATAATCCTGGCTAGTCACCATAGCCATCTTAGCGTACTGCATTCAATAGAGCTCATGTACATAGCGCCTGAAGGACAGCGCATGTTCAGATGTATCATGGAAAACAACAAAAGTGTACATTTTCAAAGTAAATTAGTATTTTACTAGCAAGATGGTCTGCAGTGAGATCACTTCATATGCCCTGAGGCACAGGAGAAACACATAGCTCTTGAACAGATGTAATAGAGATGGACTTGGTTATGGCACTGCCCAGGTCTAATCATAAATGTCTCCACAAGAAGTGTGTTTTTCTCTAGTTTTCCTTACCTAATGGCCATTTAGCCGATCAGTGTCTAATTCCTACAGCACTATGCCCTGGGAAGCAATGTCCCATCTTTTGTTTCTGTTCCCAATTCTACACACAGAGACTGAGAGGAAAAACTGGCACAGGAGAATTTGAATGAAAATAATTCTGCTGATAACAGCACATCTTCTGCCCTTTGAAACATACATCAACAGAGGGAATTATCTGCTTTTAAAGCAGTGCTGTTCATTGATTAACCAAAAATTCTGCAATGAACTGCTCTAGAGAAAAACAAGGTAGAAAAACTGAAGAATAGAAATAATGGAGCTGCAAAGCAAATCTATATTCAGGCCAGATAGTAGCCTGCACTTGATCCTATTTTTAAAAAGGATTCATGATCCTCAATTGCACTCCCCTCTGGTGAGGAGTGCTGCCTGCTAACTGAGGCAAGGCCTCAAAATCTGGGAGCTGTAAGCCCAATTTTTCCCCAACATTGGGACATTAGGCAACCTATCATTCATCTTGCATTCCTTCACCCCAGCTTTATAATGGGAAATCACAACTAGGAAGAGAAAGGATATGAAATCATCTTCTATTACAGTGTAATCGCACTCCTGCAGTTCCATTCAACAAGGAATCTCATAGCAACACTTAATCTCCTCTGAAGCCCAGGGTGCTGCTCAGTGGTTGTATTTTGGTTTTTTCTCCATTATCCACATTATCTTTCTTTCATCTTCCCTTTTCTTAGATCTATTTATTGCATGCTGCATTGTAAACATGTTTTAATATGGCAAGCACCCACATTCATGGCAGACGTTTTTCAGCACAGTGAGTTGCTTTTACACTTGTCATATGTCCTTTCCAGAATGACTATCACATTAGTCTATGTGTTACTGCTGCCTTAACAACCACCACTGTTAATTAGCAGTGTTAGTTAGGAGACAGTCTAAGTTAAAGGTTGATAAACCCACACCACAAAATTTTAACCTAACCTTTCACATTGGGGATCCAAATCTACTACTTCTCAAGAGCCCCACTACTCTATGAAAACCCTGCTTAGCTTCCATCTTGGACTCAGGCTGAGATGAAAACCAGATGCTAGCAACCTAAAGTTTCTTAAAGACAGAACAAAATGGCAAGCACTGTGTGATTTGTGCAGAATACAAGGTAAGTAACTGTGTCAGGGAGCTTTTTTTTTTTTTTTTCCTTCTTCTGTGGCTTGTATTTTGCAAGCAAAGAGCTTTCTATGCAGCTAGCTTTGAAAGTACAAGCACTGCTTGGAATTCCTCCCAAGGATGTGAAGCCAAACTACAGCAGAAACTGGGGAAGGGGAGGTGTAGACTGTGCAAATAAAGAAAAGAGCTGAAGGACATTCTAAGAATCAGAGCATACTTCAGCTTAGTGAACTTTTCAAGAACACTGGCAGAAAAGGAAGGAGATATGAAAATACCGTTTGGCAGATAGGTCAGTCCACACCCTCCTACACAATGGGGTCTTTTTGCAGAGAAGCTGATTTTCGACTGTAATTGATACCAGCCTTAGCAGCTTGTCAGACAGGTTGCCAGTTACGGAAAGGGTGATGACAAAACAATTTCTTCTACAGAAACATACAAAGTTACATTTCCAAACTTCCAGTGGCTTAGGGAAGGTCCTGCATGCAGCAACAACCACATTCTGATAGCCCACACGCTTCAACACACTCAGCATGTACCTCTGAACATACATGGTAGACAGCGCCCCTGGTTTTTGGACAATGGCACTGAAAAGGCCATGTTAAAAACATTTCCACTGTAGCTCACATGCTCTCTCTCTAGATTACATCTGCCTGAACCAAAACAAGCAGAATTGAAACCTAGGTTTACAAAATACTAAGTAGAAGTATGAGAGAGGAACTGTACTCAACAGCTGCTTTCAAAAAGGCTGCAAGACATTCAATAGTTGCTGCTGCTCTCTGCAGTCTGCCTCTGCCTAGCTTGGGAGGATAGGGCTACAGATGAACTGTAGAAATGGGCCAGAATGATGCTCCACAGCAGGTCCCTACCTGGGACCTAGACAGAAGTGAGCCATGCTCCAGTCAACTTTTCCCTCATCAGCCTCATAAATGACAGTAGGAAAAAATAAGCAAGTCTAATAACTTTGAGCAATTAAACAACAGTTGATAAATAAAGTTTGACCAATCGAAAGTAATACATGCTACAAAGCTGTAACTGAGATGTAGTAAGCAGTTAAAACCAATTGTAAATAATAATGTACTCAACTAAAACCAATAGCCTCTCCAATCCCACCTTCCACTCCTCAGCTATCCATGGTGTACGCAGTTTAAGAGGTTATTCCTCCATCACCTTCAGAAGAGGATATTAACTTACACCCTGTGCTCCTCTTTATCCCTCTCCATACATGTCCAGAACATAACACTAGACTCTGGGGCTGTTTCTTCATGAATTTTCACTCCTCCCTGCTCCACGTGTTCTCCCAGCTCCAAGACCTCCCAGCTTAAAAAAAATTCCTTTCTGACAAGTTGGACGGTTTTTGTGGGAAGTGTTCATGGTCCCTCTGAGTTTTTAACAGCTCCACACACAGCCTCACTTCTCTTCCCCTCCTACCAGTCCTCACAGTGGCCCATTATGCTAAATCACACTGATCCAAAAATGGGAGTTGAGGGAGACACTCTGAAATAGGCTAGAAAAACTCTACTGTGGCATGGCCCGTAAGAGGACGGCTTTTTTAAGCATTTGTGCCTCTGCTAAATAATTTCTGAGGTTCCACATTTAAATTCCCTCTTTTAAGTTCTGGAATGTGCCCTGTGAGGAGCTCACTAAAACTGAGGTAATGAAGGATATGATCAGTTTTCTGAGGGTGCTGTGACCTAGAGGCAGGTCTGATTACATCATTTGTTTTGGGTTGAGTCTCAGGAGCTTTATAAAAAGCAATCCTAAAAGGAAGGAGAGACAAGGGGAGAGAAGGGCAATAACTCATTAGCAGAAGCTCTGTATGTGTGCATTCTGCTATTTGCCACAAGGGAGTTTCTTCAGAGAGCAGTGAAACCTGTGAACTGTCGGAATATTATAAGTCTTTCCTTGAGATGTCAGCCAAGAGCTTCAGTATAGTCACAGTTGCTACTGTGCTTATTTTCTTCCTAAAGATACAACTCTCCACGCAAGCGCCGTTGAATGGTAAAGTGTTTCAGCTTTCTATTTTATTGTCACTTTTAACGTAGGGCAGCTAATATAGGCACAAAACTGGCCTCCTTTAATTCTTACTATTTCAACAGCATGCTCCAAGTTGTGTATTGTTGCAGTCTGCAGTTGTTTGGAGTTAGTATCCTTATTTCAATTTCTCAGAACAGGTATTCTGACATACACAGGAAAAAGAAATCTGTCCTCTGATTCAGCTTGCTTTATAGACTTCCTGCATGCTCAGTATGCCTTGCTTTGTGATCTTTTTGTTTCTCATAGAATGAAGCACAGACTGGCTCTTCTCAGAATTAGTAGAAGCATCACACCTTTCCCTCTGCCCTGTTTACTTTTAAACTAGAGGAAAAGAATGCAATCCCTGTGAAGCAGCCCATATATAGACCTCATTCTCTTACATTTAAACAGGACCAGTTTCAGGAGGTCGGCAGTCCTCACTCTCCTTTTAGGAGTTAATGTTCTTCTATGCAAGCTGATTATAATCAATTTTAATCCATTGAAGTTAATTACAATCCACCTAGTGTGATTATAGGACATGAGGGAGAATCATTGTAAAGGGTTGCGTGAGAGGACTTGCAGCGTATATTAATGGGATGAAAATTCTGAAGGCTCAAGCATAATCCAGAGCAGTCAGCTTCATGCAGAGCTCTGCCAAGACAAGCATTTTACTGGGTTTTTTGCATGAGCTACATAAGGGGTGAAATGACAAGACCTACAGCATCTGCCTGTCTGACATTTTCCCAAGTCAGAGACACAACTAACATAGATTATCACAACTAAAACCATTCCACTTTCCCACCTCCCAGGTGACATTGTAGACATATTTGTTTCCTGGATACTGATCAGTGAAACACAATACACTGGGTCCAGGAACCTCCTCTGCCATGCATGGGCATGTAACTGTGTTATTCATCAGCACTCCCCCCAATGTGAAGAAAGAGGCAGGAGAGTGCTCACAGGTTGTTCCCTTCTAGATGTGAATCAGACTCTTCCAATTCCAGGTGACATTCTGCCTCACCCTCATTTCGTTATCAAGCAGAATAAGGGTAATAGCAACCTTCCTCACAGTCTGAGGATGCCAGCAAATCACTTTTGCAGCTCTACATGTTCATTCAGACAAAATTAAGAAGATCCAGCCAACTGGTCATCTATTCATCTCCTGATCTAAGTTAGATGACACAAGTGTTGCATGCATCTCATTTATTTTTGTTTCAATTGTCATAAACGTCCAAAATAATGAAAATCTGTTGTTCTAGATTACGAAAATCATAGTTTTGACACTTCATACACATTTTAATGGGCAGCAGGAGCATAAGCAGAGAGGAGCTATTGTAGTTAAGCCAATATTTCTTCAAACCCTGCTCAAATGAGAATGTGACGATTTCTAAAACCTGTTGACAGACAGTTGCTATCTTCATGCAAGTTTTACCTACAGATCATGCTGACCAGAGGACACAAGCACCCCAAAAAAAACTCAGTAAAAGATAATCCACTGCAGAAAGAAGGAGAGGAGGATGAGGTTTCTCATCCTGACATCTAAGACAGTGCATGAATTCTTCTATGTAAGGAACCTGGGGACTTCAGCCAGGTTGATTACACAGACCTCGTTTTGAAAATTCTAGTGGAAAAGAACACAGCATACTGGTTCTAATGAACTCGAAGCAGAGCATTTAGCGTTCCCAGCACATATGAGCTAAGTGCAGCTGTTTGCACATCCCTACAAATTAATCCCAAACATCTCACACGACATTCTTTGGAGAAGAGCTGTATCTGTGACCATGCTACAGAGTACAAGAAGTACAGCCAGTAGTCATGAACTGAGCAGACATGTGCATGTAAGGATAAATATCTGCCTGCATGCATGCATGCATACATAGGCACTCTGAGGGTTTGCAAGACAGTTTTCAGGACTGTTTTCTAAGCAGAAATAAAATTAAATTTGTGGAAAGTAAAGATCTGCATTAGCCTGATAACCAAAACTGTTCAGGTCTGTCAGGACAAACACCTGTAGTTACACAGCAAGCTGAATGACAGTAAGTAGGTTTCAGGATAAATAAAACAATTTAGTAAGGTAAGACATTTCCTAAGACATTCAGAGACACTGTCCCAAGTTCAGTTCCTTAAGCAATGGATGAATAAAATGGATCACTTTAACACTCTCTTGACCCCCCAGGATTCTCGGAGTTATATGGGTTCATGTATCATACTCCCTTTTTTCAAAGTCTATCTATTCCTCTCTGTTTCAGCTGGCAAACCCCAGAGGTGCTGTACAGAAATGACTGTCCATCATTTCTCACTGTAGCAACTAGCAATCCACTGATGTTTTTCAAACTCCTCAACTAGGTGTGAGAGGGTTCATTATAGCTACACTCCATTTACATTCCTAACCCGAAAAAGAAAATCAAGGATGTACCGACATATAGAGTCTGTGGCTAGTCTACCAAAAAAAAAAAAAAAAGACTGACAGAAGCTTCACTCCAGGATTTAAATGACCACAAGAAAGTCAAGCCCTATGGGCAGGATCACAAGGATAATTACAAACCCCTCTCACCCAAATTATAACTGATCTTTAAAAGCACCTATGATTTGCTCAACATCTGGGGCTAGAAAGACAGATAAAAGTACTGCAAAATTCAGTACATGGGGAGTAATTTGTTTCTTTACTGAGTAAGATCAATTTCAAATATTCACAGTAATATTTTCTTTGTCTTTAAACAGGGTCAAAATGGTCTTATATTGGTAAGTATTACCTAATTTGTACATACCACGTTGCTGTATTTTAAGGACGACAACATGCCAAATGTATTCTGGTGAGAACCTACTGGGTTCACTATCTTTACCCAGGTTTGGACCTTGCCCATTGTCTTGAAATCTGTTATTCACCCATCGGGTTTTTTATCTAGGTGACTGACAGTCAGGTATTGGGTTCTAAATTGCCTTGCAGAACGACAGGAACTTCAGCAGTCTAAGATTGGCCCTACAACTGCAGAGGTTCCCCAAAGCCCTCTGTTTCCCCACAGATCAGCAGTACATTTCAGCGCAGTTCTGCAAAGAGCGTATCTCTCCCTACCCACATGGATGTTCATTTTTAAGTAGAGCCAGAGTTCAGCAAGTCACCTGTATTATGTTATTGGAGACGCAGCTCCCTGAAAATCCCAGCACTGTCAAGGAAGAGTAAGTCATAAGAAGCACCACAGGAAAGTGGTGTTACTTCGTACACTAGTCCTTTAAGTCAGCTACTAACCCAGAAAGATCCGATGGCTGCTCAGGAAGAACAATTATCTAGAGATTTTAATTGATCAAATCCTCTGGCTAGTTACTTCCTCATTCAGAGGACTGGTTTATATGACGCATGTCCACAGAGAAGTTGGCAGTACTGAGAATTCAGCAAAAAATTCTTGTTCTTAAGCTTTTGGTGCTGCTCCAAGACAACACAAAGAGCCTCTGAAATTGAACTTGCTGCTAATAACTAATCCCTTTGGCTGTACTCCAGTTTACCTGACTCACTTCACATAAGCAAAAGAAAACTGTCAGCTGCATGTCTGTAAGTATTAATCTAACTGCCAGTATGCGTACATATACTTCACATTCTCGTTAGGAAAAGAATGCTTGACACAGTTTGGATAACAAAAGCCTGAGTTTTTCACCTTGACAGCAGCCATCAGATGAACCTAAACCTGCTGGGTAGTAAGGCAAGCAAGACTTCTTTTACTACCATCAAAGTAGAAGTTTTGCTCTCCTTCCCAGGGCAATGCTTGTTTAAATTAGTTACTTCTCTCTTTTTGGTAATTTGGGTACCAGTGTGTGCTGGTTTTTTTTTCAACAGTGTTTATTTAAGAGTATATTATTCTCAATGCCCAACTTCATCAATCCCTGTTAAGCGCTTCCATACTGTAGTCTGATTTCTAACATGTACAATAGAGGGAAGGTTCACAAAACAGATTCTTTTGTTTTTCCTTCAACTACAGATTTTCAAATATATCTAGAAAAAACATATAAAAGCAACTTGAAAAAAATTGACAACACTGACGTACAGAATATTTTTTTTCATATATCTGGAAAAAAGCAGAGGTAGAACATTGGTCTGCACAGAGAAAAGCGGTGATTAGAGAAACTGCAGTCAGTCAGAAAAGAGCCTCTCCACACTCCCCTACTGATCCTGGTTCCTTAAAGCAGTGTACACCTTCCACCATTTACCTTGATATTTGCAACCTTTGCAATGCCTCCCACTAGAAGTAAGTCAGAAGGAAGGGAAAGGAAACCAAACCATTATAATCACAGTGCAGACTGATGTCAAGGTGAGAGTCAAGGTACAAGATTAAGGGTGGAGGACAAAACCAGATGCTGATTGTCAAGGAGAGTTCTATTTGTTCAGCACAACAACATGTAAAACTGAATGTTGATATAGGCATGGTGGCAAAGCAAGATGACACCGTACATGATCAGGTCTTAATCTCTTCAGCGCAAGCTTTCCAAAGAAATGAGCATTTGGCTTAGCTATAATGGAAACTACTGTATTAGATACAATAAATATAAAGGCTAAACCTCTCCTCTATTTGCCTTGTCCTTAGCCAAACTGCAGTGATGCTATTTGTTCTTCCTGATTTCACTACTCTTGTATATAGCCCAAGAAAAAGTGTCTGGAAGAAACAGCACAGGTCAGTGAGCTGGGGCATGAGCCCTCAGCCCCCTCTGACACACGCTTGCTCTGTGTCCTCTGGTGGGCTGCTTCACCTTCTGTAAAATGGACAAACTAGATGAAGTGTATAATGAGAAAAGTGTTTTCAGTTAAAGAACTAGAAGTATTGTTCTGATGCCCCAGAGCTCGGGAAAGCATACGAATGCAGCTTTTGGCAATGTTGCTGTGTGGCTGGAGGCATAGCACTGAAGTCCTCTGCCCCAGAAGAGAATTGCTAGAATTGGAGAGCTGGGCTTCAATTCTTTGGATTCTGGCTTTCTGCTTCTGCAACGTAAGAGGGCTGGAATGAAATCAAAGAACCAGAATCATTCCTTGAGAGTGGACAAGCACCTACAATGGAGAAAACAAGCTTTACAGCCAAGTTTAAGGTAATGGTACCAACAGAATTAATAACGTGCTTTAGCATGTGAGGAGACAACTTCATGCTACAATGTAGGCACAACTGTTGTTAACAGACATCAGGCTAATTGAACTTGCAAAGTCTTCAGTTTTACTGTTGCCAAACACTCCAATTCAATGAGGTGCTGAGAACCTCTGCTAAGACCCCTCCACTTCCCCTTAGGAAATGTCAACTTTAGTTAACACACTAGAACATGGCCAAAATTTCTCATACAGCACTTGAATTGAGTAGCAGGGACAGCTACAGCCCTTGGCAATTCCTCTATCCCAGAAGCTTCCCTCTGGACATATATGTGGAAGATATACACATACTGGATATGTGTACAAAGAGTGGTATGACTGAGCCCTGCCTGTGCTCTGAGCAAAATGGAAACCATGGTGTCATGTTACTGTGGCAAGGAGCCTGAACTCTCAGCCTTCACTGCTAACTCAGCCCTGGGCTAGAAACAGCTATACAGCTTCCAGCTGTCTGAAAACAGGGGAAAGTGCTCTGCCTGGCTGCAAAAATACCACAGAGATTCCCTAAGTTACTGACCCAATGCATTTTTCTACATTAGTTTACTGCACATCAAGAGAACTTGGATTCCCCATGAGAAGCTCGAGCAACATGAATATTAATTGGTCATCAGAGCAAGTCTGTTGGTAACACTGGCCTCATAGGCCTGTTTCTTTCTGGTTTTAAGTCAGCCAATGTACACATCCTGAGAGCAGACACTACCTAAAGGAGCATCTGTACTGCATCACCCACCAGCACTAGGGCTGCAGGGCTGGCTGAAGGCTTAGGCATGGAAAGGCAAAAGCTGTCGGAGGACATGATACAATGGACGCATGCAGCTATGGTGCTGAGGGTATTCTGCTCAGCTCACCATGCAGCTGGGCAGCAAGACTATCCAAAGAATTATTACCACTTTATTTATAGACATCTCTTATAAAACAGCCATGAGAGCACAGCAGGGCTTAGGGTGCTTTACAGCATGGTAGGGGAACATGGTGCTGGAAACTCATGTAAAAGAAGGCAGCCCATAAGCTGGATTTGATCAACCTGAATTTGCACTCCTTACAGCAGCGAGTGTTCATGGCTGCATTGGGAGCAGTGGTAAGAGGAGGGGCCCTACTTCCACCCATACCAACAGCTCTGTACCTTAATCTGCTCACTCGAACAGCTGAATAGTTGTGTTGGGTGGGTAGGACAGGCCCACCGCACAATTACTGCCCTGCTGACATAGTCCTGATGGGACCCTCATAGCAGCAAACATCATCTGAGATGCCTGGTTCTTTCCCTTTGTCACAAATGTTGTCACACAAGGAGGAAATTAAGTACTAAGACATTTTTGCAATAATTCTTATGTGCCCTTTGGGATCTGTAGAACAGGCCAATGTTAATACATCCACTATTCAGTAGTGATCAGACAGCCTTTGTAAACACGGTGTGATTTCCACTGAATTTATCTGAATGTGCTGGCACAGAAAAAGGAAAATCTGGTTCACAATCAATCATTCGTTTTCAACAGAGCTAGCTGAGAAATGCCTTCCAGCTGTGTGCTTTATCTACCATGGAAATCTCAATTTCACATATGCAAACCCAAGCTGCAGTGAGCTCAGCTCATTGAGACAGGAGTTTTGAGGCACTGAAATTAGGAAGAATACGTGGCAGAATTTCTAGAAAAACTGGTTTTGTACCAAAAACTGGCAGTTTTTTGGTTGGTTGGTTGGGGTTTTTTAATTGAGCAAGAGTGAGAAACAAGCAAAAACTGCTGTAGCTTAGAGGCTTATGAGTGGAGTTGCAAATTTATGTCAAGAATCAGATAACTCTGAGTAAAGATCAAGGTACATAAATATTGCATTAGCGGCAGTATTTTATAGGAAAGACAAAAGTTTCTTCTCTGAACTGCTGATGTTGGTATGGAAGTTCGCATGCTCTGTTGCCAACTCTTAAGGACATTCAATTCATCCAAACACAGTACTGAAAAAGTGAGCACAGTACTCCATGACATGGTTTCCACTGAATGGGACTAGACTTCTACATTATGAATCAACTGAAAATTACTTATTTAATTATCAAGTCTCTAAACCTATGATATATTAAAGTCTTTGTGCGAACTTGACATCTTATCAATGCACAGAAACCCCAAACCTTTTAAAATTATAAAGTCTTTCTACAATAAAGGCTTCTCACTGATTTTTCTGACACTGCTATAGTCTTAGCTCCCTGCAAAGTGTTAAATTTCAAATTTAAGAGGAGAGTAATTAATGTGATTGGCAGTGAACTGGAGTCAAAGATGTAAGTTACAGCAGTATCAAGGCCTATTTATACTGAAAATACTGAGTCTGAGCACTGCAAACACTGTCATGTGCTAACCTATGTCTTGAATAATCTTAGAGCTTTAACAAGGAATTTTCTCTTTGAGCATCAAAATTGAACTTCCCAGTTCTGTCACATGCTTTATGTTTGTGAGATTCACCTCCACTATCCATATCCATAGAAACTGTTTCTCACATTAAAAAGTGAGCCTCTAGTAATAATATTCTCCTGAACGTTAATTTTCCACCAGAAGAGATCTGCACTTGCTTTGCCACTGATGACCTGATCTAACATTACATTCTGGCATTCACAATTCACTGAATATGTTCACATATTGGAATGACTTCATGGAAGCCACAAGGAATATTATAGGTTTGGAAAAGAAGCCATCTAACCAAAGACTCAAGGAACTCAATCTGTTTAGTTTAAGAGAAGTGAGAAACTATGTCCTCTATGTTATAAGTACTTCAGAGAGGAACAAAAGTATGCTAATAGAGGGCTTTTCAGTTTCTAAGCAAAGGATTAAAAGCAATCACTATCTAAACTAAGTCAAAGCTAGACAAACTCACAGTGAAAAGCAAGTTGCCTAAGACAGTAATTAGCCACTGGGCACTAATGAAGTATCTTTTACTTGCAATGCTTAAAGGAAGAGTAATTTTTTTCCTTCTGAAAGATATGGCCTCATCGAAGTAGAAATTAATTCAGGAAGGTCCAATGGCCTGGGTTACACAGATCAAGCTGGGTGATCCCAAAAGACCTTCCTGCCTTAGAAAGAATCACAATGAATCTTCAGAATCAAGGAGAAGCTCAAGTTGCATGTACCTCTTTTGGTATTTAAATCCAAATGGTCTCAGCTTACAGCTTGCAAACAGCTGCTAGCTATTAATGTGTAATTAAATCAAAGACACAATTAAAAACCTCTTGATATTATCTATTCTTTGTAGATCTGACCTAGAGCAAAAGACTCTGATGAAGAAAAGTTTCACCAGAGTTTGAGCAAGTTATTGCAGGTCAAATTATCATAACACCTTCCATTTTTGCAAGTTAGCTTTTCACTGTGGGTTATGCAATATTGCTAGATAGAGCCAGACAGTTTGTATGATAAGGAAATGTTTATAGGGGTCTGGCTTTCTGTGTATTGAAAAGTATGGAAACTTTCCTCTGCCAGCATGAAGTCACTTCTTTCAGCAATTCCCTACAGAAGGCTGGAATAGCTGCATTACTGTGCATATGACTGTTACTTGTATATGGAAAAGTAATTCATGTCAGTAAATAGTCCAAATACTGTCACAGATCCAAACTCTAATTGTCATGCCTGTGGGCTCTGAAGAGAGACAATGCCATCACGAGAGGGTCAGAGGTACTGTGGCTGGCTGCAGTGCTGCTGCCTGCAGGCCTAACCTGGTGAGCTACCACGAGGCCTGCAGTTCCCCAAGAGCGACATCAACTGCAGCTGAGATTGTCAAAAAATCAAGGGACAGTAAAGACTCTAAGAATGTCTATGTGAGACTTTTTTCAGGGGAGTTTTTATATTAATTGCATAGTTGAGGCTTGACAAATGTGTCTTTCTGTTAATTTACACAGGTCCTGATGGAGAGAAAGCGTGGCCAAAGAAATACCCATTTTGTGGAGGAGTATTCCAATCGCCAATAGATTTCCACAAAGATATTCTTCAGTATAATTCTGATCTCTTGCCTTTAGAATTCATAGGCTATAATGTGCCTTCCACTGACCAGTTTACATTGACCAATAATGGTCATTCAGGTAAGGGAGGTCAATGACAATGTGAAGGGTTGCTGGAGCTCATGATTTTTATTTCATGGGTGAATTGCTTTGATTATCAGATGAAATTAAGTTGTTACAATGAAATCTTCACATCAGCAAATCCAAATCTATAAAACAGACTAGGGAAACTTGGGAATGTCCTAAGTACAAATGGATTCACAGTAAGAAAAATTGACTGTGGTTTTTAGATAAACTCTAGAAATGTCAGAATTAAATCCTCAGCTTTTCTTGTTACTTTGCTTAGAGTGCTCCGAAACAGAAACAGACTTCGTAATTCTGTTAGAAAGAGAGAAACTGATTAAATATGTTTGCAATGGGTCTCTGACATTCCAGTCAAATCAAAGCAGCTCAGATGAATGACAGGGGGGCGGGGGGGGGAGAAGGGAGGGGGAGTTAGGGGCACCATTCTTTTCCTTTGACTTGAAATAGAAGCCTCTTCAATATAAGATAAGACAGATTAAAAAAACCAATTAGAAATAGCATACAAACATGCCCTCCACTGTAGGACTAAATCAGAGAGTATAGTAGGTAAAAGCAGAGAAGATGCAGTTTCATAAAGGTCTACTATATTGACACAATAAAGGTCTACTATATTGACACAATATCCAATACCAGTAAGCTAGTCCCATCACTTTTTGTTGTTTTCTGAAACATCTGAAGACAAAAATAGGAACAGTTAGAATGCTCTCCTTCTTTGTATCCTCCTCTATTGCATAAGCATCAAAAGAACCGCTTATAAAACAGCCTCTGCCTCGGCTCTTCTCTGGCATGCCTGGTTAAAAGATGCTGGACATGCAAACACCTCTTTTTTTTCCCTCACTCGGTGGGGTAAACCTGCTCTGTATAGCATCATAAGCCAACATCAAAATGGGAATTCACTTCTAAGGTCAGCGCCCTCCTAGAAAGCAGGGGACATGTGACCCACTCTAGAAACCTCACTCAGATACAAACCATATTTGCTCTGAGTAATGAAAAATTAGCCTCTGTTAGAGTGATCATTACACCACCTGCTGTTATCTTCTCGTATGTCTAAGAAGGAAATCAGTAGGATGCTTAGTATTGTGGTATCAGTCATACCTACATGTAATTAATGTGCTCCACTGGCCAGCTAATCCAGATACAATTATCTACTTCAGCCAGACTGAAAACAGCAGCACTCAAAAAAGGGTTTTTAGTACTAGCATAAAAATACATATGGTTGTAGCTGTTCTTTCATTAAGGTTTTGAACCTTGTTTCCCCTGTAAAACCTGCCTGGGACGCTCCAGAAACAACTGTATTCACACTGGAAAACAACAAAGATAAATTGCAAAGAAATCAATCTGCTTTTTACATAAATCACTGCTTTATGAAGTACCAAACTTCCCAAGCGAACAACACAGTTTCTGCTGACCTGAGAATTACTACTGTAATTTCTACTCAAAAAAATAACCCAGACTATCTTCCACATCGGAGAGCATTAGTGAGCAGAAGAGATGGTAATGAATGCAGAGGTCTCCCCACTAGTATGCCAAGAGAGGAAATGCCAGTTCTTAAGGCCTGTGATTATCTCGCTGCTTGCCATCAGTGCTCTGGGTTTCAGGGGAAGCAGGGAGAGGGGGAAGTTTAGGTGATTTTGACATATCCTCCTGAGGGAAGATTAAGAGGCAGAGGAGTTCAATATAACAAGAGTTTAAAGATATAATGAGAAATATTAATTCATTAAGCTATTTTCAACCATTAAAAGAGGATTGAAAGAAGCCACACAAGCCTAAATTTTGCTTCAACACGTCAATGTCTCTTCAGTAAGACTGAGATAATTTTGCATTCTTCAGGGAGAAGAAAGATTTCCATGAGCAACAATTCTCACATTCAATTCCTGCAGTTTAAAAAATAGAAACAGGGTATATTCTAAGTTATTCTGAACTGACCAGAAAGGGTTAAAGAAAACTAAAGTATTTATCTCCTACCACAGACCGAGATGGATTTGAGTTAAGAATCTGCTTTGTTCATGCTCCATTCATAACATACTGAGACACAGTATTTTTATTTGCCCTGTGCTTGAAAGCTGTGGTGTCATTTGCTCCCACCTGGTTTTGGTCTGCTTACAGTGAAAATGTATCTGTCACCTACTATGTACATCAGAAATCTCCCGTTTGAATACACTGCATCTCAGCTTCACCTACACTGGGGAAACAGAAACAAGTCAGAAGGCTCAGAGCACACAGTCAGCGGGAAGCATTTTGCAGCAGAGGTAAGACAAGCTCAGATCAGGGAAAGAAACAAAGGTTGGGCAAGTCCCATTGCTTGAAAGTGGGATCTTTATTTTGAGTATATGATGGTAAAGCGCTGCAAGGTTCTAATCCCAGTATTTATGATCTGGGTATATACTAAAGAAATTTACTGTGCACTGCAAAAAGGATGGATTCCGATGTACTTCCATGAATATGCCACAAGTCAGGGAGATAGAATTTAGGTTCTAAAATCCAAGGCTGGCGCTGGGTCACTTGAGTGATTTCAAGCAAATTGCTAGATATTTGATACCTTGGTTGGACTCTGTAAACCAGGTCTATCTTTTAACTGCATGTCATTGCTTCTCTGTCTACCTTTACTCACCTTCTTCTATCCAGTGAAGAACTATTTGTTATCTTTCCTAGTCATAAATTAGGGGTTTTGAAAAGCCGTAGCCATCGGATATTTACCCAAAAATAATTAAAAGAGAAATCAGTCAGAATAATTGACTTACATAACAGCACTTCAGGAACCCATTTCTTCTCTAGCTACATTTAACACGGGGGTTTGCACTCTTAAGTATCGGAGAGCCCCAAGGGTGCCAAAATGTTACTTTTTCAGAAAAATTTACTAGTACAACAGTCCAGATGCCTTGAAGCTGAAGTGATCTATCCTCTTCTCATGGCCATTATGTAAGGGGAAGGGGAGGGAATAACTCAGCTGCAGTGGGGATGGGAGTGGGAGTTCCAGGACCTTTTGCCTTTCTCTGAAAAGATACTGCCACTACACCGAGAAAGCACTGAAGGACCCCATTGTACTGTCGTAGCCTGAGGTGGCTGTACTGGTCCTTTTTAACTGTGAAACAGAAATGTGAGCATGCCCCAAACACTACCATAACATAGTATCTCCTTCTTTGTAGCTGCATATTGTACATTATAACTCTGAGAAATATCCAGACATAACAGCAGCAATGGACAAAGCGGATGGACTGGCGGTTTTGGCTATTCTTCTTGAGGTAGGATGCAGGACCTTTTTTTGTTTAAAATAGGCTTTCAATCATTAAGTCATCAGAGCCCTGTAATGTACAAAATTACCTAGATAATTTAACAATGCTGTGTCTGAATAAAGGTTCTTCCTTTTCTCTTTCACAAGAAAGGGCCAGATTCCAGCATCACATACATAAACAGGATCACATTTTAAGAAAAGAGGAAATCTGAATATTTCCTCATGTTTTTTAGTAAATTGACTTCAGCTATGTTAAATCCATTTCTGCATTTGTTTACAAACTAAGGATTGGTAGAGTTTATTAAACAGCAGACAACAGTGAATTTCAAGATCACTTACTCAAAACTGTCTGCTGTATCATGAAGCAGCTGTAAGACAGCAGGGAGCCATAGACAGACACCACCCCAGCTTTGGCCACTATGTGTAATTAGGATGTCACCGCAGTCTTCAGGTTGCAAACTGCCCAGATTCTCTGAATCACAAATTACAGAAACCAGTACATTCAGTGCCCCTTTAGGATGACAGAAGGACAGCTTTACAACTTAACTCTCTATAGCCCCACATACATGCAATTAAAGATAATAATGATCTGAAAGAAAAATGTTTAGAAGCTTATACATTCTTATAATTCTCCTTGTTCTTGATTAAAACTCCTCAATAAGAAAACTATAAGGATAATTTTTAAATATGAGGATTTTCTGCAGCATAAAAAAAACCCTGAAAACACCCAGGTTTTCACATTTCCATCAAAAGTGAAAATTTTCTAGTTAGCAAACAAAGCTCTAATTCTCATTAATACTATCCAAGCTCACTGCCTAGCAGCTCTAAGACTTTGACAATAATTTTGTGTTAAATTTCAGTTCATTTGGAAGTTGCAGCTGTGAAAAGTGTCAGAATACCGTATGTTATGCTAGGGAATAATACTGGGATTCTGGTTATTTCTAAGTAATGGTGTCTAAAAAAAAAAAATCCAATAAGGGAACAATGGAGATCAGCTCTTTAAAGAACTTTCAGACACCTGGTGGCTATTACAGTTGATCTAAGGACAACAGTTTATGTTTGGTTGTCAGAGGAGTTGCTAAGCACCAACTCTAAAGAATTCATAAAAAAAGGGCATTGATTATTAGAACTGAGAAGCTGCTGGTAGCAGTTGAAAAACTTGTTTGTTTGATAGCTGAGTTATAGCCCTTGCCACATAGTCAAGTTCTAGACTTTGCCAGTGGCCCTGCAGTATCCTAGTGTCATTCTTTATCCTCCTGGACTGTGAGGAGCAGCACGCTAAAAAATGTTTGCGGGTGGAAAAAAGCGGCTTTGACTAAAAACCAGTAGATGATCTAGAAGCCTGTCTGTTGAGAACTTACGCCTGCAATGTTCTCATCTGCACAGCATGCTGAAAAGCAAAGGCAAGAGGGTCTTTGAAGCGCACAAGACAAGTCTACACTACACTTGTTAAGAGAGCATTATGACAAAGCAGCTCTAATGGCTCTGGAGCGAGTAAGAGCATTATTGGGGTATTGGATAGCATTCAGGTTTTGAGTAAAAAGAGTACTTATGCCTTTCTAGTATATGAATATCCGTACAGTGGAGAGACTTGCCTTATGACAGAGGCCACCAAATACTGCTGTCTGCTGTGTGCAAATCCCAGACTCATATTCAGACTGCAGTGATTTGCACAGCTGTTAACAGTCTGCTCATTACAGATTGGACACTTCAACCCATCCTATGACAAGATCTTCAGGCACTTCCGGAATGTGAAATACAAGGGTGAGTGGCTATAAGCCTTCATTGGACTGAGAATGGCCAAGAATATCAGATGTCACCCTGAGAGGGACTGAACTGGCTGAAGAAACAGTTCAGAAATCCCAGGCAAACCTGTCACAAACCGTGAAACTCTTCCAACTGCAGTACATTCCTGTGAAGACTGTATGGCTAGCATGCACCACGTGTTTCTGACTGTGCCTTATTTATTGCACACTGTGCTTTTTGGTTAATATGGCCACAGTTTATCTTACAGAATTTTCGTTTGGTACCTAAGACAAGATTTGTGCATATTAAACCTAAAAAGCTGTATTCCACATTAAGCTGGGATCATCTCTATTAAAATGTATTTTTCTTTTCCTAGTGGTATAACTGAAAGCATGTTACTTACTGAAAAGCCAGTTCACTTCACTGGTGTACCACCTGCATAACGATGCATAGTAACGATGCAGCATATTCCCTGTTTTAGATCAGATGGTCCAAGTCCCTGGTTTCAATATACGAGAACTGCTTCCTGACAGACTGGATGAGTATTATCGTTATGAAGGATCCCTGACAACTCCTCCTTGCTACCCTAGTGTTCTATGGACAGTCTTCCGACATCCCGTTAAAATTTCACAAGAGCAGGCAAGTTGAATACATTATGTATTTTCCTGTTTGGTGTCTGCTAAAGAACAGCAGATATGCTCATTTGATTAATTTCTCTTACATTCTTGTAAAACTGAATGCTGACCATTGCTAGCATCTTTTAAGTGGGAAGAACAGCACAGAACTGACATAATCATAGAATGATAGAAAGGTTTAGGTTCAAAGGGACATTAAAGACCATCTAGTTCCAACCCGCTGCCATGGGCAAGGACACCTTCCACTAAACCAGGTTGCTCAAAGCCTCATCCAGCCTGGCCTTGAACATTTCCAGGGATGGGGCATCCACAGCTTCTCTGGGCAATCTGTTCCAGGGCCTCACCACCCCCTCTGGGAAGAATTTCTTCCTGATATCTCATGTAAATCTACTCTCATTCAGCTTAAAGCCATTACCTCTGGTCCTATCACTACATGTCCTCATAAAAAGCCCCCCTCCAGCATGCCTGCAGGCCTCTTCAGGTACTGGAAGACTGCTATAAGGTCTCCCCAGAGCCTTCTTTTCTCCAGGCTGAACAATGTTTCTTCCCACCAGTTTTCCTGGAGGATAATTACTAAGCAGGATAAAATTTATCAGGATGTAAACAGAATACAAGTATAGATTTGGAGATGTCACACTGTTGGGCTCAGAGGCCACGCAAGACTAAGTAATATTAAATATATCCTCTTCCCTTTGACTACCCCTTTGATTTCGAACACACATTCTCAGTGATCATACACTGGCATGGCTTTTTCTGTATTCTGGGAGCTGAACAGGGTGCTTCCCTTTATAGTTACTGGCACTGGAAACAGCGATGTACTGCACAGAGAGGGATGACCCAGAACCCCTGGAAATGGTTGATAACTTCCGAAATGTTCAGGAATTTCACGAAAGACTGGTTTTTATCACCTTCAAAGAAGGTAAGTTGTATGAACACTTCTGTGCAAACAAACAGTGCACAGTGATTTGTGTAAATTTGAAATACTGAAGTGACAGTCCTGTTGCACTCTACCACTACAAATATACAGCAATCCCATTTTCATGAAGTTTACTTTGTTCCCTTGTCTTCTGTTACTGCATTATTGCATGGGCAACTGTATGAGAATAAAATATTCAAAGAGTATATAAGAAGGAGTTTTTTCCACAAAGTGTATCAGGCAAGCCCTGCAACACTCCTGATCATAGGCATGGAGATAAAAGCAGGAAGACATGCTTGGCCTTGCCGCCTAGCAGAAATATTTGCTGTCACTCCAACACTAAACATTTGTTAACAGCTGAGCTGTTTCAGCCAGCGTAAGTGCTTGAGCTGGCCTTGTCTCACCAATGACATTTGCTGGTTCTCGGCATATCAGGGTTATTTTTTGCAGACCACACATTTAAAGGGAAGCAAAGCTTTGCATTTCAGGGAGACTTTCAGAAGAGGTCCTTTCAGGAGGAATTCAAACTTGACAAATAAAAATAATTCTTAACACCAGACTGTATGATCCAGTGTTACCAAAAAAAAAAAAAAAAAAGAAGCCATCTTACAAGGAAGAACTTATTTAAAAGCTTAATTATGCAGTATTACACAATGACAATGCATAGGTTTTGGAGGGGAGGGGAGTTTGCACAAACTCTGCATCTGAGGTGAGAAGTTTAGCTCTGCCCCACAGCAAGGCATTTGAGTATACTCTTTGTGCAAAATGTATTGTTCCACTATCTGTGTTGTCTTGCAAACAAACACTCTTAGGTAGTTGCGACGCTGGCACATAGATTAAAGGCAGATGAATCTAGGCAAGCCACTATACTATTTGAAATGGAGAGTAACAGATTTTTAAAAGAAAAAGCAGACTTTACAAAAAAGATTGTCCAAGCAGTAAACTTTCAAATTAATAAAACGTGTTAGCACATCATTTCAACTTTGCCTGCTAGTTTCTACACTGTTTAGATGAAAGAACAGAAAACACAGGAGTTGTCTATATTGCAAAATTTCACACAATAGCCACTGCAGGGAACAGTTCTCCCTGCAGGCATACTGCAGTAGCTCTTCTTGCCATTCCCCTCTGCAAACAGCCCATTTCATAATGTATCTTTTCTGATATAAAGCTATAAAGGAGAAAAATGAAAATTAGAGATCACCCAAAACAAATCTCCGACACAACATTTCTCTGAAATCAGAGATGATTCAGACATGTCACTAAAAGTTGGCTGGTCTCTCTGTCAGATTAGCTGCATCAAAACTCGCAACCAGAGCAGTGTGGAGCATTAACAGAATTTGGCCTATAATTGAAGCAAATCTCCATCTTTGAGATAAAACCCAGAGACAATTTCAGAAGTCATTCTTTGGCTGAGGACCACTTCAGTTCTTGTGGAAGCATTTTTAAATCTTTCTAAAGTTTCCCACAAGAGAAACATAATTCTACCACAAAGTTTCTTTTTAATGCCTCCTCTGAAATTATTGTGCCTAACTTGGTAAAATAGATTTATAAAATTTATATAAAATAAATTTAAATAAGTATGTTGATGCTACTGTCCTTGCTACTTAAGCACATTTCTCTCATTGAGTTCTAATGATTTATATCTTAATTCTTCTGTATTTTTACTGGAGTGAAAAATACTTAACAGTTCTGAGATGACTGACTATATGCCTTGAACCACAAGACATAACTTCCCATTTTCCAGCTCCGCATTAAATCACTACATTTCATAATCTCCAGAGCTCCAGCGACAAAGGCTGCATCTCCTTCACTGCGGTGTCTCCTGACTTTTATTTTATTAACCACTCTACCTGCAGTTAACACACAGTGGATCCTCAGGAGAAGCCTTATGGACCACGTGTATGAAGAAGGGCAGGCTACAGTGCTTAAGGCAATACACCGTTTTCAGTGCAGTTTAGGGATCCAGACTACCCCAGGTTCCCATTTCAGTACACTCAGCAGAAAGCTACTACTAGAAAATCAACTATTTTAACTTGCAGCACAGAAGCAAGGGCAGGGATTGGAGAAGGGTTTTGAGGTGCAGAGAAAAAGCATTACGTATCCTTTTGTTTAATGTATGATTAAGGAGATGAAGATGTACCCCATGAGTAAAGTCATCACTATATCACTTTGTATTTTTTATTGAGTGTCTTGAAAGCTGCTCAGGTTCTCAAGGACTCCCCTGTCTGTACACAACTTCCAGTTTGTAAATAAAGGCCTAGAAAAGTGACTTTCCCCAGAAACAGCTGAATAGTTTGCATCTTCCATCCTCACTCTGAAAGCTATGAATGCATTCATTCCAGACACCGCAAAAAAAGGTCCCCAAGCCTGTTGAGACTACAGTGCAAAGCACTGTAAGCATCCACCCTAGCTCTTTCCAGTCAGGCAGCTGAAGCATTTTTCTGCTTTCATTGTCATTTCTCCATTATTTGCCCCCTTGCTTACCTGCTGCCAAAGGTATCTTACCTTCTTTCCCACTACTAGCAGCAGACAGCTAAATATTTAAGTCTAAACTAGTTTAGTTACAACTTTTTTCTGTTTAAAGCTACCATTTATGCTTCTGAATTACTGCTGAGAGAAGTTACACTGATCAATCATCTCTTTCCTCATTTTAATTTGTTTATAGTTTGAAGCTCAGTTTCAAGGGCTGACTAAAACCAAATACTGAGTACCACCAGTTACCAAAATTTTGCATCAGCCTGCATCAGCTCATATATTAACAAAAAATAAGATTTTTCTCTTTCTGAAAGAACATGAATACCTTTCTGCCATGCATGACGAAGAGTCTCTGCAACCTCTGCTCATGTGTATTTCTCTGCAGTAAGCAATAGCCTTAATCTTACATCTTCAGAGTCAAGAATAAGTAACAGAACAACCTCCCTATCCATTTATCAGCTAAGAACACTGATTTGTTTGTATTATGTTGGTAACAAGTGGAACCCTTCTTTCTTGACTGTAATATGATTCTGCAGTAGACAGAGGTTATTTTTGTGACTATATACACCTCACATACAGTCACGCTTGGGATTCTGCTGGTTCTGTTCCTTGATTTCTCACTGTATGTTATATAAAGCCATAGTCCTAATATTCTGTTCTATCCTCATGCTGCTTATCAAACCCCTATGCTGCCACTTGCAGAGTATAATGGTCATAGAAAAATGCCTCAATTTAATCTCACTCTAAAATTAAAATCTAGATCTAGTAGATCTCTTGTTGCTAGATTCTAACCAAAATGTATATGAAAACTGCAAGTTTACCAAATCATCAACAATCCTTAATAGTTCCATAATTAATATCCAATCTGATATTAGTTGCACAAACAATATTTTCAGTAAACTAGAAGATGGCTAAATAGTAAATAAGGGAAAGAACTAGAGTATGACAGTCCTTTTTCTGCTTTTGTGGATTGGCCACTTAAAAATATCCCTCTCCCCCATCGCATTTTTACATGACCAGGAAGAGTGTTGAAACTTTCTTCCCAAACCTCTAATTTGGAACACTGGCTGCCAAGTAGAGAACTAGTTGGGTCCAGAATGGCTATTTTAGTAATCCCCTTCAAATCTCTGCTCAAGTCAGATTATGTACAACGATTTTAAACAGCAGAATCAGGATTTGCAATATGGCTGCCAAGTTTCTGAGACTGTAAGGCTTCCTCTGCAGGGTCTTTCTTAAACCCATGCACAAACAATCTACTACAGCAATGCCGCTGCAGAAACACTTAAGTAACAGAAGTTTTGCAGTGAGCAGCTACCTTATGTTTAAGATAGGTTCACCATGGAATCCTACAGATCAAAGTTCACATTTTCAACCCTCTCAATTTGTCAAGATTCAATACCTGGTGGTCTTGGCAAGGGTATGTTGCTGATTGCTAACCTCATCTATGAGCCAGTGATTTTCTGAGTCAGACTGGTCAGGCAGAAATGAGATATGCAGTTTTCCATCTGTTTCTTAAGCCAACCTTTCAGCACCTGACAACCTTCTCTCTGTAAATCACACTCAGTACTTAAAAGTAGAAGGCAGAGAGTTACAATCCATGAACCCAGTAACTGAAAATCAGATACTATACTTTTAATCCAGGAGTCTCTAAACACTTCAAAGAAATAGTGTGAACATAATTATTTCCATCTATGGGGGGAAATTTGACCCAGATGTGACTTTCTCAAAATTGTTGCCTTGAGGCAGTGCCAAACCCAAGAAAAACATTTAGCTCTCTCTGCTAAGGCACATTATTTGGCTCCCATGCAGAGGTGACACCAGCTATAAAAGCATTTTCAATCTATCTTTAAAGCTGGCAACATTTACTACGGCTGAGTTGTATGGGTTATTGCCGATCCTGCTGTTCTCACCCAAGAACTGGTCTCTATGACTACAAAAGGCATTGCTCAGGGCTACTTTAATAGAAACCTCATTCAGTTTAGGTTCATTTAATTACAAAACCTCATTGACTCTATCAGTGAACCATAGAAAAATGTTCTACTCGTTTCAAAAAAGGTATTCATCACCCCTGTAATCTCACATTCCTCCTACTACGGTCACAAAGGCTCCCTCACAGGTGCAGCCCCGCACCTCAAGAAAAGGAAAAAAAAAATAAAAGAAGAAAGAAGGGCTCCTGTTAAAGCACAATTAAAGTGCACCTGATTGCTGGCTGCAGGTGTCCAACCTGTTGCAGCCAGCTGTACCACAGGTAGGAACAGAACTTATACACACAAAGAAGGGAAGGAGAGGCCATACACAGAGTCATGGCTGGGGTCAGGCAAGCACATAAATTTGTGAGAGAAACCCTGTTGTGCACAGCCAAGGTCCCTCGTAAAGCAGATTTTCAGAGCAACTTTCCTGCCTTTTCAGTGTTAAGGCGGAGGGCTGTCATCTTCACCTCAGCACAGATGCCACAAGATGGGGCCACTGAGCGGTGTTCTGTATCAAAAATGCAAATGACTGAAGTGATCGCTCATCCACGTTTTGATGCCAATAATTGAAACCTAATTCATGCTCACTATTAAAAAGTGCCACATTTCAAAATGTCGCTAATCTTAAAGGTTTATTCAGCAAAACTCAAACACGTTTGTAATGTATTTTGCCTGTCAGCAATCATAACGACGTTCAAACCTTCCACTGCCCACAATTTAAATGGGAACTGATGTCTAGTTTTGATTATAGCACCATGCTGAAATACTACCTAACTAAATTTTGCAAGAAGGTTTTCTCAAACAAAAATGCCCTCTATCCTTCCTCTTCATGCTACAAGCTATTTTTCTACCATTATCTATTTGGTATTACATTTTGCTGCCCATTTGATACACCTTACTGTAACAAAACTCCTCTTTTTTGAAATACAGTTTTTCTTCAGCTCCATGGATTGCAAGCTGCTTCTATTCTGTTGGACTTAAAATTAGTAAAGCATCTAATGAGTTACATGGGATAAGGTCAAACTCCAGGTTTTATATTTGTTTTCTCAACAGGTGATTTAATAAGAGAAAATATTGAGATGGACTACATGAAAACTGTTAGTTTCATTCTGAAAGGGTTCTGATGTTGCTTAGAGAGAAAGTCTATTGATAAAATATAAAAAACATATTGATAAAATATAAAAAACAATGTGTAAATGTGAATTACGAAAATGCAGTTAAGAAAAGAGTGCTTACCTTCAGGATCTTTGGGAAGGCCAAAATACATAAAAATGCTTTGATTACAAAAAATATATATGAAGGTCATTATCAAAGACACTATTATAATGATAATGCTTAACATCTCAATGCAAACATAAGATCACTCAGTTCTTCATCCTAATATCCTGAATTCATTCTTACCTTTTTAGATGCCTTTAAGCAATGTCTTAATAACAAAGCACATCACTCTTCAGCTGTCCACTTTCAACAATGTTCTTCTGCCTTAAAAAAACAAAAGACATCAAATCTAACATCCTTAGTTGCTTGGGTTTACTTCTTCAGTTTTGCTTATGCTCTGTTACACATTATAGCACTGAAATGCAAAGGGTTTCTGTTCTGCTATTTCTGTGCCTGTATGTTGGCTTTGTGACCTCAGTGGGTGTCTACGTCCACAGCACTGGGAGCTGTGGGTCCAGCTGTGGGATTAGGACCTTCCAGTACACATCTATGCAAAGTTATCCATTCTGTAATTGCAAATGGTATGAGCATGCTGTAGGAAAGGTGTAGATGCAGAATGCAAATCTTGTGACAGAGACTAACCTCCTCCTCCCAAGTAAATGAAATTAATTGTCTTGTACGCTTTCCCCACTTTCCCTAGGTTTTGTTGTTTCTGTTGTAGTAGCGTGTGTTCTGGGAGTTCTCGTCATTCTTGCGCTAGCCTTCTGGCTACTGAGGAGGAAAAGGTAAGATGTCTGGCTGTCACACCACAGGAAAAGAAGTCAAACCAAATTTTTCTTCTGACACAAAGAAGTGTTTGTGTGCCCGCAGCCTGGCACATTTTAAAAAATGGTAATATTCGACATTTTATAAGATACAATCTCTTCCTACAAGCTTTGATTTCCTTTTATCACTGTAGATGTTATTTCTCCTGTATCAAATACTCCAAAGTTATTTTATTGTAAGCAAAATATGTTTATAATACCAAAAGGTCTCCAGTTGCTGTGACCTTTATGCCACAGTGGCCACCATTCTGCCATTGTAGGAATGGTTGTTTTTTGTGAAAAGCAACCACATGTGACTGTTCTTTTCACAAAACAGTAATTACTGGAACAGTGTTCATGTAAACCCTTAAAAGACACAAGTTACAGGGTATTGTATGTGAGTACTGGGGAGAACAGGAAACCACTTTCCACTCCAGGTACTGACTGCTCCCACAAGCAGTTACAAAATGAGACTCCTTTTCCAGACTAAGATGGACAAGCAGGCTGTGTTAACAACAGACTTACTCACTTTTTCTGTTTCTCAACTGCCATTTGTTCTTTTTCTTTTTGCTAGCATTGTTGCTGCTAATTGCTTTTTGAATACTTTTATTTTTTCCTAGAACAGTAAGTGAAACAAGAGGGGGATGGAGTTTTAGAAAAATCTCTCCCAGAGGTCACATCATTAAAAGGGGAAGACCTCTGTACTGACGAGGTCATTTAGCCAGACTCCTTGCCACCAAAGCCAAATTCTGGAAAAAAGACTCACCTCACAAACTTCCCTGCAGCCTGATCCCCTTACTATTGGCACTGACTCTGCCACACAGAATGAATTCTGAAATATTTGTAACAATAAGCTACTGTGACACTTGGCACTGGTACAGAGAAAAATAATCTCATGCATGCATAATGGACCATTTTAAGTAACCAATGGTATTTTTCCTTCAGTGAAATTACAATTATTTAATACATTTGTTCTATTTTAGCTGCAAAAAGGGAGACAAAGACAACAGAGGAGTCATCTACAAACCAGGCACATACAAGGAGGAAGAAGACATGTCCAAACTTTGATGCCCTGCTCTGTCACAAAAGCCCCTTTTCATTCATAGCACTGATTTATTGTGCATTGGTGGAACATGTCTCTTGAAGCCTCCAGAGTGTTCTAAAAATGTACCAACCAAAAGTTTTCTGTAGCCCTTGTCTTGTTTTCCAGGGAGATCTGATCAGTGAATATTCCTGAACTAAATTCCTCACCACATTCTTTTAATGTTTACTGCTTACTGAGTTTGGGTTTCCTAATTGATTTCACAGTTAATCCTGAACTCCAATTTTATGGTTTGTTTAGCACACATTTTCCCACAGGTATTCAAATCTAAAGACACTCATCAAGCTGCAAACACTCTTCACTGCTAAATCAAGGTATTGGTTTTAAGCACCATGAATATAAACAAGATAAAGGGCAATCTGAGATCAGAATTTGAACTAGGCTGTTCAGTGGATAGAGTTTTCAAAATCACAGCAAATGATGCTAGCACATTCACCAGTGCCTTTGTAACAGAAATATTACAGAAGACCCATGAGAGCCACATGGGTTGTTAATGGGGTTCAAATCCAGGAACTCAGTGCTGAAAAAAACACTACTGCTAGAGGAACAGCTCACTTTCCAGTTATTCTACAACCCCACAAATCTGTTATGGAGGTCTGCCTCTGTCTGTCACTGGAATTAGAGAAGCATCTTGTCTTACTATCCTGCTCTTATTTATAGTGTGTGTATGGAAGATTAGAGATAACGCAGTTGCTGCTGCTTTTAAGACTTGCTATTTCATCATGACAACTTGACTGATTTTACAGTATTTATTACAACTGCAATTATACAGTAAATGGTCTCACTGATTTAGTTCTCTGAATTTAGTACTATAATTATTAGAAAGTAATCAAAATTATGTTTTCAAATCTCATAAGCTAGATACTCTTGAGCCTCACTATGCATTTTTGAAAGTGAGAAGCATAAACTTAACTCTGATTCCACTGAAGACAATGACAAATGTCATTGCCTTTAGGAAGAACAGGGTTTAGCCAGTCTAGCCCCAGATATATACAGAATTCCTCTTGAACTTGACATCGAAAGTGCGGGTCTGAAATGCTTGGACTTCAGTAGGAAGTGTTTGAGCAAAGGCTTATACCTAAAATAACTTCAGGTCTGAATGTTACTAAACACTCCTGGGGAAATTCCAATCTGAACTTTACACTGAGATGCGTTTTACATTCAGTAGCAGCACCACCAGATTTGTGATTTTAAATAGTTATTTTATGTGTTTTCTCCTTTAAAGATGGCAGATACTTATGTTTTAGTTTTTTTCCCGTGCACCCCCAAGGAAATTGTTTGATGTCAAAAGCGAGCTTTTGAGTGAAAGGAGAAATAACTTATTAATACTTACTGTACATGAAATTTAGGACTATAATCTTACAACTGAGTATATTGCACTTGCCAACATTTTTATCTCGCATAAACTAGCATGTAAAGATCATCTTGTTGAAATGTTTGATATTACTTAAAAAGCAGCATTTGTGTGCGATGAGGAACATTACTTACTCTTTGAATACAGGTGTTAAAGACAAGAATACATAATAAAATTTTATGACGTTTCTTTGGTTTCTCTTATTTCTTCATTTTAATTAGTATTTTAATCTTCAGCTTGGCTGACTAGAAACATAGCTCAATAACTTCCTTCTGCATGCAACATCCCTGGCATCTGTAAAAAGAAGCATAAAAACCTCAGCTAAGTACTACATGCTCACTGTGAGGAAAAGTCTCACATCACCAGCTCAGAAAACATATCATGCATTAGGCAAAAAACGTCTCCCTCAGAATTATTTCTTAAGCAAAAGAACTAACTGAAGAAGGATTCACACAAATCATGCTCCTGCTACTCCCACTTGTGAAAGTCTCTAATTGCACAGAGTCATCCTATGTAATACATGCTGCCTTTGAAAACACAAGCGTATGAGAATTTTTGTTTTTCCTTAAGTATTACCAGTTTGCACTGCCAGTGGTCCCTGAGCTGAAAGAATCTATACCCATAGGTTTCCTGGGTTCTGTAGCCACTACCATTTAATATAGCTATTGAAGTATCACATTTTTTAAATACTTTCCAGGATGTTTCTGTTGTCATTCTTCTTCCATTACCTTGTGATAAAAGGCTGAGAGAGTTGGAGTTTTTCAGCCTGGAGAAGAGAAGGCTCCAGGGAGACCTTATAGCATCTTCCAGTACCTGAAGGGGCTACCAGGAAGCTGGGGGGGACTTTTTATAAGGGTCTGTAGTGACAGGACAAGGGGTAACGGGTTTAAATTGAAAGCAGGGAGGTTTAGATTGGATATCAGGAAGAAGTTCTTCCCAGCGAGGGTGGGGAGGCACTGGGACAGGTTGCCCAGATATGTTTTGGATGCCCCATCCCTGGAAGTGTTCAAGGCCAGGCTGGATGAGGCTTTGAGCAACCTGGTCTAGCGGAAGGGGTCCCTGCCCATGGCAGGGGGGTTGGAACTAGATGATCTTTAAGGTCCCTTCCAACCCAAACCAGTCTGTGATTCTGCGATGATAAGGAAACCCATTCCTTTGTGTTACAATGCACTCATGGCGTGACTATATAATCTCAAATCCAAACTCAAGAGTATTCACTTCCTGTAAGCAAATATGCATATCCTCACAGAGGTGCTTTACTGACTGCTTTACTTCCTGGTTTAGACAAGAATTTCTCCTCTCATGAAGAGGTTATCAAAATAGCAGCTACCAGGTTTTATTTTTTTCTCCAGAAAGGAGAACTTACTTCAGGACATCCTAACATAGTTTATACAACAAAGTTTGAAGTCAGCCTGGTACAACTTTGTCTGAAATAGCTGGCCAGTCACAAGACTATTCTGATAAAAGGTGTGTATAGTGGGATCATGATAAATATCTTATTTTTACATTTTCTGCACTGTGACCAGGGTAGGCATACAACACATCTTGCACAACTAAGTGTATTTCAAAATTTCAATGCTCAGGAAGCACTGAGTCACCAAGAAGTTCTGCATGTTGTCGTATCTGATGTACAAAAACAAATCCCAAAGGATTACTTTCAATATACATGTCTAAAGGTTAATGCTCAACGAAAGCAAATTTTAACTTCTGAAAAAGTGTATTAAATATAGAAGCTTAAACAAAATAGTTTCTTGACCAGTTAAAATGGTGGAAGAAAATGGAGCTGTTCTGCTACTGCAAAGCTTACTCTGATGAAGTAAAATGTTATTTTCATTAACCCTATTGCAAGATCAATATGCTAATGCTCATCTAAGCTTAAGACCCAGTCCTCAAGTTTAAATCTATCAGCCCCCAGTTAAACATATAAATTTAATACTGACCATTTGTCTTATTACTGCAGAAAGCTACAACTGAACTATTAAGTTCCCAGATGTGTGGTATCCATGAGGTGGTTTGAACTGTGCATTTCAGACAGCTGTCTGACAAAAGCTAAGTTATGAAGTAAACAAACACTGATTTTGTCCTCCCTCTAAATTCAATAAGGCATCAGTTGCTCTAAATGTGTAGAGAGATTATAGAGGATATTAGACACTGTGGGATGATGATGAGCTAAATGGAAGTCACTGTCCCCACATAACAAGCAGCATTTCAGACTTTGAAGTGAGCCACCTGCAGTGAAGAAAGTCTAAGTCCCCTATTCACATGAGGGGAATAAAGGATGCCACTATGCTACCTTCACAGTGAGGATGCAGCAAAGTCTGCAAAAACGAAAATAAAGATAGTTCAACCAAGTAGTAGGAATGTAACACCCAGAGTTCTTCACATGAGAAGAGGTGGTTGGTGTCAAACAGCTGGGAAGGTCAGATTATTTGATTACATGAAAAGCCTTTTTTGAACATCCTGGAGGCTCGACCCACGTTCTAATCCCACTCATTGGATAGCTTTAGACAATTTATGCATTCACTACTTTTTCTGAAACTTACAGAGCTGTTCTATAACTAACCTAACTCACTGCACCTTGTCCACTCATCAAAAGACTTTCTACCACAATACAGCAGCTACAGTTTTAGAACATCATTCCTCACCAAGAAAAGCCTATTGGCCAGCCAATCAACATCTGATACTAGGATCATTCAAAATAAGCAATTTTAGTAAAAAGCATTCCTGTGAATCTTAAGTTTTACTTTGCCATTCTCTCAATTTGAGCTATTACAAAAAAGCGTCCAAGCCATTTTGCAAAAATGGTTTTGCAAGCCTTCCTACTTCTGACCAGCTGAACAGAAAAGTGAGTGGTTCACTTGGAAACAATGCCCATCACTTGTACTTAACTATTAGTCAGCACCTGAGTTGTGACAATACACTAAATTACCACGTAGCTTTCTAATGTGAAATGAGGAAGCAAAAGTTTCACAGACAACTTTTAGTCTGTTACATAAAACAGCACAAAGTTGTTTCTGTGGCAGCCTAGGACTACAGTAAGGTACATAAATAAGCAACGACACTCTTATTTTTAATTCTTACTACAGTCATAGAGAAATATAGAGCAATTGTCTGTGGATGAAAACCACTATACCTCAACTGAAGTAATGTTATCGTAATGCACATCACCTGCAGATACTTACCTAGAACTCAGGAAGAAAAGGAAGAAAGACCCTCAAACTATTCTACATTTAAAATGTGCATTTTTATCAAATCAGGTCTCAATATCAAAGTCACTAAGAGATATGTAAAGAAAACTAAGTTTATGACAATTTAAAACAACAGAGCTTGGAAATTTTGCACATTTAATACATTAGTTTTATTTGAGAAAAAATAGATATTCCATAGTCTTAGGAAAAAGTAATACTTCCAAAAAAGAACACAAAAGTCCAATTATTTTGTTTTCTTTAAGAAACAGAATTAACAACTGTTACTAAAAATTATATGCAAGACAGTTTCTGACTCCAGGGAAGTGAAATGGCACCATCTAGTGACTTACAGATGAGAAAATCAAGTCAGGAAAACTGTCACTTACTTCCTCACACCACCATATATTCAAGTTTGGAAGCAACAGCAAAAGGAAATGTAAAAATAAACACGAATGCTGGAACACTTACAATGGAACAAGGAATCGAAATTGTTATCGCTCAAGGATCATTTTTCTCCCAAACTTGGTACCTCTAGTCTTTAGTATATTAAAATACTTTTGGAAGTATATACAATATAAATTTAATAGTCACATACTACTGATGCAAACATCTTCCCAGAAAAGCCAAGTACTTTTTAAGCAATGGCAACAACAGCTTATTAAGGAGGTTTTTATCAATTAACAGTAATACACATAACCATCAAAATTTAGGAATAAAAATTGAGTGACTTTGAATGCATCTAACGCTTTACTGATAAAATAGGTAACGCAGGAGTCCCTTCTCTTCAATTAATCACTGAAACTCATTCAAATCATTCAAACTCATCATATTTGCACAGACACCATGATCCTACATCTCTGTCTTCACTGATTCACATTTCCAGCAGACTGCCTAAAAGCTGCCAGCACAGAACATTTCTAAGCTATTTTTACAAAACTAAAATTTAACTGCTTCTGTACAGATTGCACATATAAAATCTTCTACAAAATCATCCACTAGAAAAATAGAGACAAAACCAGAACTTTTGCTACTTTTTCTGTCTTTTCTTCTGTGCTGTTTTCTTAAAGAAATATATTGGCAAAAAAACCCTTGGTGACATTTTTCTCAACAGGAAGTCATATGACCTCTGGAGGACTATTGAGGAGGGCTTTTCATTTAGGAAGTGCTATACAAGAAGTGGAAGAGTGAAGGAGGTTGCACAGTGGAGATTCTATACTCTTCAGACATTTACCACCAATGCTTTCTGTCTGCTGAATACAAGAAATTCAGAGAACAGTTTCTTGCTTTGCTAGAAAAGTTAAGTATCTAGCAGATCAAAAAAAAATCCCACCAAACCCCCCACTCTCAACCTTTAGGGTGTTCCATCCTAAAAAGTGGGAGAAGTGGAAATTACAGCATCAGAGAATTATCTTTACATAGTGAGAGACTGAAAACCCTCTGTGAAGAACATTACAGTGATCTGTAGTTATGCTGGCTTCTCACTTACCCACAGTGCTACGGCAGGGCAAAAAATACTACCTATTCCTAATAAAACAAAGATAAGTAAGATTAACTGTTCACTGTAACAGGGTCAAAAGCCATTAAGAAAAGAAACAGACGAGAGCTGGCATTGCTCCATACTGCTGCAATCTTCAGGGAGAGCAAGTCAAAAGAATGTCAGGGAAGTAACACAAAAAGCGAAAACTACTACCAGCTACTACAGGTATGTGCCATATTCCTAAAACACAGGTATAAAATCCTTTCTGGTTACAACAAGCACTGGGTCAAACAATTTTATCCACTAACTTGAATGTATGCAGCTGGCTCAGATGAAATTATTTCTCTATTTCTATGAACCACTTCACCACACAGGTACCTATTTCAGCTTCAGCAGAGCACAGAAACATGTATTCAAACTGACTGCCCTTCCTCTTTCAAAACTGCTTTCAGTTCAAGCTGAAATTTCTGCCTGCAAGAATGGTTTTCAGCTGACACACAGTAAAATTGGGACTCTTGTAATCAGTCTTTGGAGAACACCTGCAGAGCTCACTTTAACTTCTACAAAAAATGGTATGATTTCCAAATTGTGATTTAAAACAAACACACACACACCAACTTTATTTGCAAATACTTGGGGGTATTATTTATAAAAATTGTCACTCATTTTAACCATTATGGAGATAAATATAGTGGAAGTCCATAGACTCTCATTTGAAATGCTGACTTTTCCAATCTCCAGATTAGAATCATGGGGCTAAACCAGCAAATGCTTCTGGTCACAAAAAGCAGTAAAATGAGGAAGACATGTTAGAGTATCTTCTGATTCTAAAATTTTGTATGAATACCCTGAAGGAAAAGGCATGCAAACAATTCAAAGAGACTACATAAACAAATATGCCTTTTTAGGACTAGCTGTTACTGTATTTTGTCTTTCAGTTGATTGCAGTGAACTTCTGATAAGCTAATGTTCACCCACTGAATTAGATACATAATTAAAGAGATACATTAAACTCCTCCCTAAAATTAAAAGGGAAAAAAGTACCTAAAAAAAGAAGTACCTAAAGCCTACTAACAAGGGACTGCACTAACATTTAAATTTTAGAGCCCTACATGTCTCAAAATAAAAGTAGCAGAAAATTTCATAGGAAAGCTTGCTTGTGCTCTAAACCTCATTTTTTTATGTAGGTGAACCTCTGTAGAGGAAGCTGGGCTCATTTGTTGGAAACCATTGCTCTACATGAGGAATGACAGATTTCACGTGGAACCTTTCAAGAGGCACTTAAGCATCTGACACCTTTAAAAACAGAAGGAGCATGAACCTTTAGATCTTGATTTAGTCAAACCAGTGGGTGTGGTAGTGTATTATCAGGGTGTGGGGGCGCCTTTGATGACCAACTGAAAATCAGGGGCACGGAGCAATTTTATTAGTAGATGGTACCAGTTAAAATATTCTAACTATGGTAAACGCCAAGATGGTCAGCATACAGAGGTGTTGACCATCGCAGCCACCTCTACCGCTGAAGCTTTGATTATTAATTTAATCTAGTAATTGGCATAGTTATCGTAACACAGTCTTCATCTTGGTTGCACAGGAAGTGCTATGGGCACTCTAACTGACTTCATACTTTTTTGCATGCTATAGACACAATCATGTCTCCACACAAGAAATGCACATGTGTCTGTCAAAAAGCTGTCAAAAGTACGGAGGAATCAGGCATCTAATTCATTGGTATGGCAAAATATACACTATTCAAATCAGTGTTGGTCACCTTTTCCCCAAAGCAAGAAAATTTTGGAACAGGCATCCAAGTTTTCGCTTGTTATCTGGAAACTCTAAGTAAAGATAGCATCTTCTCTCTTGGTTTAACATCAGAAATCAAGTTCTTGAAGGTAACTGGCAAAGCCAACCTCATTATTGCTTTGCACATATTATCTGAATTACAAGAAGCTACCCATAAAGGGTATTTATTGTTCCAGTTATTAAAGATTACATTTCTGTCATAAAACGGTAATTACAGGGTAAGGTAATTATCCACAAGGCTATGCATGCAATTCCAGGTCAGTGAAGCAAGCTGGTGCTTTTGCAGTCAACCACAGTCGTTCATCTGACATATTATACTGCAGTCACAAAAAACATACCATGATACCGAAGGCTACCGTATGACACCGCAAACCACTTCTCAGAAAACTTACCTGACTATTAATTTTGTGTTCTCATGTAGACGGAATTTAAATAAAGGGAAAACACACTTTGAAAAGTCAAATTAAATATTTCATTCTATATCCTTAAGCAGAATGCAGTTTGGAAAGTTTATTATTGTTTAAACACTTTGATCTTTGCAGAAAGAGCTACAGATTCATCCGTTGAAGAAAACTGGCAGGCAGTAATAACAATAACTCAGGAAAACTTCCAAATATATGCTTGGAGTTTGCCCTAATACACACTTTTAATGAAAAGTCGTAATAAATGAAATATAAACTATTTTGTTTTAAATTCTTTCTTTCCAAGAGGTGGCCCTTACCACTAAAGAAAGTTGAAGGGTTAATTAATCAGTAGGGTGTGCTGGTTTTAGTTGAGATAGGGTTAAATGCCTCCACAGTAGCTAGTATGAGGCTTCCAGGGTTAACCCTATTAGCTGTGTTTGATCTCCAATTTACATCATAGACTCAAATTTTAAACTTAAAGTTCCTGAGTTTTATTATTTGTTTTAAGGCTGCAATCAATTTATTTTCTGTTATTAAACCTAATTCTTGAGCAAGTATGTTGCCACAAGAGAACTGCTGATATTCAATACTTTTAGCTATTTCTCCAGTATAAATTCCACACTTAAGGAATCTCCAATGAATAGGGAACATCATATGACTTTCTTCAAAAGTCTGTCATAGGTAAATCGGAATAGCTCCTGGAGCAGAACAGAAAACCACTCCAAAGATGAGCACATTTTTCCATACTGATGCTTAATGGCTACACCATTTGCACGGCAACAAACCACACGAGGAAAGAAAGCAGCAAGGAAACCAGACAGACACAATCAAAAATCAAAATCAAAACCCAAACCAGCCAGCCCCTGAATCAAAGACAACCCAAGAACTGTACTCCTATTGCATTTTCCACTGCATCTGAGGTTTCTCATAAGGATCTCTGAGACAAATAAATTGGTTAGAGTTGCAGAGTCAATACCACAACAGACACATTCTAAAGAGTACACTTCTCATGACAAGAAACTGTTTTTTAAAGAAAAATTAAACTGGCAATTTCATCTCTGATGTGGACAGGGTGGTTAAAAACAGTTAAGTAGCTCTATTCATGTATGCAAACCTAGTAACTGCTGGAAGCGGAAGGACTGACCTAATTACACTCTGTGAGAACAGACAGAAAAGCAAGAGCAGCTTTTGGAAAAGCCTGTTTCCTACCATGGCTACGGTTCTCGGGAATACCCGCTAGGCACCAAAACTGAAACAACCCAGCTCCGAACGAAGCAAGCAGCGCGTATGAAAATGGCGGGCCGGCCTAAGCCTGGGAGCTGGAAGGGGCCCAGCTGGCGAGCACGGGCCGCGCGCTGTGGGGGATGCCCGCTGGGGGATG
>NW_010272691.1:0-1436 GCF_000690775.1 Eurypyga helias
CATTGTATGATTCAATGATTCTATGCTATAAGTAGTTATTAAAATATATGTAGCCTTTCACCTACATTACAATGTTACTGACTTGAAATCTGCAGTCCTTTCTTCACTTCTTTAGGTGAACATAGAAAGACAGTGTGGTGGAACCTATTTGGACATTTTTTGGCCAATCACTTTGCATTGCCAACATATTTTTGAGTGTGGAGTGTAGAACTCTACAGGAGAAAGTACTGAGTAATCACAGCATAGAAACTATGCTAACTTGATTAGAATGGAAACAAATGTAGAAGGATTCAACCATTACTTCCAGAATGTAAACACGTCTAAACTCTAGTGTCTACCTACATGACTTCAAGAAAAATGATTGGAAATACCCATTCATCCCAACATATATGTACTAAAAGGAATAAAGGAAGAGAAAATCTCAAAAATTAGTAATGGATTTGTTAAAAGAGTTTTAAAATACACCAAATTCTTACTTCCTGCTTATAATTTGAGTGGAGCCAGAATAGCCCATTTTTTCTATTCTACAGAAGGAAAAGAAGGAACAACTTAACAAATTTCTTTGGTTCTCTCCCAGAGCCAGGAGGACTAGAGGTTGTCAGGTTGTCACACAAACGTGCACCTTGTGAAATGACGTGTGTAAACAGCATCACTAGGGTCACTAGGAGGGCGTGGTCTTTTCAACCTCACTTAGTCTCACGCAGTCCAGCCAGCTACAGTTTAGAATTTACTCCACCCATGGAGGTGGGGTCTGAGTACCGAGACATGTAAAGTTTGGGGAATGGAAAATTGTTTTCACTGTATTTGGTCCTTGAAATTCTTCACATCAGAATTATTTGGGTAATCCGTATGAGCTCAATTTTTTTCTGACACGTAAATTTTCCTAATAGTAAGCAGTTACCAATTTCAGAAACACCAAGTCCTCATCTCAGAAAGAAATAAGGCATCCTTTCCAATTTGGCACAAGGCAAAGTAGCTGTCACTTCTTAATCTAAATTACTTCTAGCTATGCCCCATCTAAAGGAGGCAGTCTCTGGGCATGTCTATGTTAGCAAGTAATACATTGCAAATAAAAGTAAATCTGTAGTGCAAAGTAGACTGATGCTGAGGATCTGACATTTATGGTGTATGTGTCTTGATGATTTTACCTCTGACTGTGTGGTGAAAATAGTTGATTACTGCTCATGATTGATTAGGGCTCATGATTGATAGTGCTTCTATACTCTGTGAATGGTAACATAAACATCTGGACAATATCATACTGTGTGCTGACTGGATGTGGCTAGATGCTCGGTCTCATCCTGGGCACCTGGCCAGTGTTCTGGGTGGCATTGATAATGGGAGCATAACAGTCTGCAAGTTAACAGGATTTGTGCCAAAAAGACTTATTGTAAGGTGTTTTTTCCTTGCTATAAAAGCGAGAGACCCTCGGGCTG
>NW_010272691.1:1607-7315 GCF_000690775.1 Eurypyga helias
GTAATGAACTGGTTCATCTCATCGCTATTTATCTTTCCTTTCTAATTGGTGTATTGTTGTTCTGCTTTTCTTTCCTTTTCAGTTGTTACTATGATATATATATACAGTAAAGTGTATTAATCTTTATATATTAAGTTGGAGTCTGTGTTTTTACTTGGAATCCCACCATCCAGCAAGACAGGCTGCTTCAAGATTGATACCATATTCTGAATTTTCATTAGCAAATTCAGTGTATCTTCTGATTTCCTTTAATGCCAATGGAATCCAGCCTGTAAACTATAATCTGACTTTGTGATGTATTCCAAAGAAAGGTAATGGGGATGATTCACTTCAAAACCTGCTCATAAACAGAATACTAATGTAGATGCTCTGCCTACACTTTATATAATATAATAAAATCAAAGAAACAAAACAAGCAATTGCCTATTACAAGGTTCAGATCACACAAAATAAATCACATGTTGGTCAAATGACATATGGCTTTATAATCATGCTAAGAGAGCTTTATCTAAACACTCTGATATATTTTTTCTCCTATATTCAGGAAAGCAGAGAGAGAAAATGTACTGCCTGTGAGTATTTGCATATCAGATGCTTTGTATTTTCTACAGGTAGATGTAGGTACCATTTTTTAGTTTGGAGCTGAAATTTTGTTCACAACATGTAAGGATTCTATATTTCCAAATAATTTTAATGATTTTTCATTGCACCATGTAATAACATTTTCCAGAAAATAATATAGTTCTAAGTTGTGCCCTTAAAATGAAATAATCTGTTATTTTCTTTTCCACTGGGAAGATTTCAGAACAATAGCCTCTTATTTATATCTGACTAATAGCATTAAACTCATTACACAAACAACAGTGGCCACCTGAGGAACTAGAGTTAAGCAAATAATTGACAAATTAAACTCTCTCTTTCACTGAACAACAAGCCCATGAGCAAATTGTAAGTAAAAAATATCTCTGTGATTTATTCTAGATTCATAGGCTGTGAGCAATTTTTTAGACTTTTTTTTTTTTTTGGTGCAATATTCAGTCTTCCTAGGTCCTTCTAATATGCTACATTAATCACCTGGCATTGCCTTATTCCACGGATGTATGGGTGTAAACCTAAGATTACGTTTTTCTGGAGCAGTGCTTGCCTTTCGTAGATCAAAATCAGTTTTATCTTTGAGAATTTGTAGGCCTTATTTAAAACATGCTGTTCCCATGAACACGCTTTTCAGTCACTTTCTTGTTGTTACAATATGCACAAAAAAGAAATATGAAATAACTTTTTCTGAATGATAGTTGACAGTGCTGTCCTCCCTATGTATTCTTTGTGTGTCGAGGTAATTTTCAACTGGCATTTAGTATCTTCTCAATTTTTATCCCAACTGTTCTTTCCAAAGGAAGATTGTTAACATTTTCCCTGCTTTTGAAACAGAAAACGTAATTATTAAAATATTTTACAATAACCAGAATAACTAGTGTTTCATCTAAGCCCATATGGACCCATCTGAGAACATCAAGTTTGGATTTTTTTTTTTTTTTTAAGTTTAGGTTTAATTATTCTCCTAGCTTTACAGAAAGACAGCTAAATTATGTTTTGTGCCAAAGATCCAAGGAAGAGAAATCCAAGAAGCAGATGATATCACCATCGCAATATGGAACCGTACCAAAATCTTCTAGTGACTCTGTCAGCAATTTATGCCAAGTAATATATCTTTTTCGGTTGTGATTTTTTCTTTTTCTTTTTTTTTTTTTTTTTTTTTTTTTTTTTTTTTTTTTTTTTTTTTCTGGGAAACGGTGGTGAGGGCTATGACAGTGTACTTGAAGAACTAGTAGAGAATTTGAGGAAATAAAATAATTGAGTTACTTTAAAATAATGGTGCTGAAGACTGATGAAAGATTTGATATACGTAATTACTACTGAGCTTACAGAAAGCAGAACTTCATAGTTCTGGCTTCCTAAGTGGCATACTGCTGACTACATGCTTTCTATTTTAGACATCCTGTGATGTCTTTGTTTTCTTTGGTAAGCAGATATTGACTATGGTGCAAAAATGGTCCTGAACTTTTGACATCTGTCTTAAGGAGTATCTCGGTAGATGTAATTTTACTACTAATGCATCACAACTTCCTGTAAGATTCGCTGTGCAGTCTCTCATCAGCATTTCTTTGAGATATATTTTACTAAACACAACCCAGGATAGACTGCTCCCTTAAAATCCCCTTCCACTCATCCCATCTCCCTCCATTTAAAGACTGAGATGAAGGATGAATCACATTCACCTGTGGTCCCACTCAGAATCTGGGTGATTAATGTCACTAACAGGAAGGATCACCTACCTATATGGTCTTCCTTTTGGAGATTATATATAGTGATGCACTGACACATATTTTCTTTTGCCAAAAAATTAATAGCATACAGAGACACAAATGCCTAAAGGAAAAGGCCATGTGTATGTTTCCTTCTTTACTCTTGGCATTTCCCTCAGCCCCACTACAGATAATCATTAGTACCTCCTGTTTTCTCAGAGAACCGGTTAGACTCAGCTGGCTGCAGACTCCATCAGTCTCTGTTACACAAGTCTCTGTGGGGCTGACCTCTCCATGGTTTAGTGTTTATCGAGTACAGATTCTTTGTTCAATGTTGATGTGAATGAGTCTCGGTGTCTTTTTTAAACCAGTCTTCACTTTTACTATACCTGACAGATTTCTTTAATAACATCATTAATAATCTTAGTAAAAGGTCCATGTAAGCACACAGAGTATTTTTCAACACCTGCAATATTCACCTTCTAGCCTAGTTATGCACATTGAATTATCTTTATTAATGACTCCCAAAATGGCAGAGAATTTGAACAATTCCCAGAGGATACTAATGCTGTCTTATTCCTCTCCCTTACTTTCTATTGGCCACCATGTGTTTTCCTCTTGCCTGCAGCTTCTGCGTAGAATCCTCTCAGAGTGAGTTAAATTGTCTGCAAACTGACTAGGCAGATTACATGTTTCCAGTTTGATGTCTTAGATTTAGAATGGAAAATCTTTGGGGAAGAGATCATCTTTTTGGTAATGGTTGTGTAATGCTTAGTTTTATGAGGTCTTTGACTATGGCTGGAAATTTTGGTTCTATAATAATCCAAGTACTAAATAATAAGAGTTGACTGTAGACAAAAGGCAATGAACACTGAGGGCAAATATTTTCAGCTAAGCACTTGGAACAGAGAAGTTCCCAAGGGCAAATCAGGGCCTTAATTTCATATAAAAAACTTAATGTGAACTTATTATTTTTCAGTCCATTAAAACACATCTTATTTTGGCAGAGTCTGTACTAACGAGTGGGAGGTGATAGCACTCAGGAGAATAGTCATATTTGTGTTTTTCACACCATTTCTGATTAAAATAACTTCTCTCAGTGATTTGCAAAATCAACCTGTTTCCTATGAAAAGTTGCAATTTTAAAAGTTTTGAACCTGAAGTTATTTGCCAATACTTAATCATCATTTCACAGACAACTTTCAAAAGTCTGTAGCCATTTGTCAGTGTACATTTTCCTGCTTGTCCTTCTAGGGCCCGCTCATTCTCTTCAGTTTCACCTGCATCTCTCTTCCAATGCCTATTCTATGGTATAAATGTGGTCACCAGTGCTGCAATATCTTCAAACTGTTGCAAAGGCAAACTTCTGCAAGAGAGAAACTGTTAATTGTTCTTCTTTCATAAACGTAGATCCAAAGCACAAAGAATCTTTGTGATTTGTCCTTAGATATGATAGAAGCCTATAGTGATGAGAAGATGAGAGGACATCTCTCCCATGCTTTGACCAATTGTTAAATTGATGGATTTGTGTCTTTACAAAACCCTTGCTGATCTATAGTGTGATGAGGCCCTGTGATCCTCAAGCTGGAGTTGATCTTGCTCTGGTTTTTGGTTTTTTTTTTTCATTTTTGAAGTGAATAGATCAGAGAAAATGCTTCTGTTTCTAAATCTCTGATTTATTTGAATGATTTAACACTAAATCAAAATAGAGTACTTTGAAAGAATGCAAACCCTTAAGTGTTATCTTGAAACATGAACAGGAGGCTTGAAAAGAAGGCCCATGCTCCCTGTCTGCTCTGTCCTTACAATAGAATCATAGAATCATTTAGGTTAGAAAAGACATTTAAAATCATCAAGTCCAACTACTAATCTAGCACTGTGAAGTCCACCACTAAACCATGTCCATAAACACTACATCTACATGTCTTTTAAATACTTGCAGGGGTGGTGACTTGACCACTTTTCTGGGCAGCCTGTTTCAATGCTTGACAAACCTTTGGTGAAGAAATTATTTCTAATACCTAATCTAAACCTCCAATGGCACAAAGTGAGAACATTTCCTCTGGTCCTATCACTCATTACTTTGGAGAAGAGACTAACACCTGCCTTGCTACAGTGTCCTTTCAGGTAGTAAGTAGTGCATAGCAATAATGTCTGCCCTCAGCCTCCTTTTCTCCACATTAAACAATCCCAGTTCTCTCAGCCTCTCCTCATAAAAGGAGCCTCTCCAGATGCTTCACCAGCTTTGTTGTCCTCCTCTGGACACACTCCAGCACCTCAATGTCTTTCTTGTAGTGAAGGGTCCAAAACTGAACACAGGATTCGAGGTGTGACCTCACCAGTGCCCAGTACAGGGGGACAGTCACTGTCCTAGTCCTGCTGGCCACACTGTTCCTGATGCAGGCCAGGATGTCATTGGCCACCTTGGTCCCCTGAGCACACTGCTGGCTCATATTCAGCTTGCTGTCGACCAACACCCCAAGGTCCTTTTCCACTGGGCAGCTTTCCAGCCACTCTTCCATTACCCTGTAGCACTGCATGGTGTTTATGTGACTCAAGTGCACGACCCAGCCCTCGGTCTTGTTGAATCTCATACAATCAGCCTCGGCCCATCGATCCAGCGTATCTAGATCCCTCTGTAAATCCTTCCTAACTTCAGGCACATCAACACTCCAGTCCAACCTGACATCATGTGCAAACTTACCGAGGGCATATTCAATCTCCTTATCCAGATCATTGACAAAGATATGAACCACAACTGGCCCCAGCACTGAGCCCTGGGGAACACCACTTGTGACCTGCTGCCAACTGCATTTAACTCCATTCACCACAACTTTTCGGGCCTGGACATCCATCCAGTCTTTTTACCCAGCACAGAGTATGCCCATCCAAGCCATGAGCAGCCAGTTTCTCCAGAAGAATGCTCTGGGAAATGATGTCAAAGGCTTTACTAAAGTCTAGGTCGCCACCATCCACAGCCTTTCCCTCATCCACTAAGCAGTTCACCTTCTCATGGAAAGAGACCAGATTAGTCAAGCAGGACCTCCTTTTCATAAACCCAAGCTGACAGATCCCAATCACCTGGTTGTCCTGTATGTGCCATATGATGGCACTCAAGATGATATGCTCCATAACCTTCCCTGGCACCAAAGTCAGACTGAGAGACCCTGTCGTTCCCCAAATCCCCCTTCTGGCAATTCTTCCAGGTAGGCATCACATTTGCTAAACTCTAGTCAACTGGGACCTCCCCAGTTAGCCAGGACTCCTGATAAATCATGCAAAATGGCTTGGTGAGCACTTCCATGAGCTTCCTCAGTACCCTTGAGTGAATGTCATCTAGCCTCATGTGTGTGTGTCTAAGTTGTGCAGCAGGTCACTAGCCATTTTCCCTTGGATTATGGGGGC